>NW_010115239.1:163643-188823 GCF_000699245.1 Pterocles gutturalis | reverse complement strand
AGCCCAGTCCTGGCCAGGAGGCTGGGAAGGTGCACAGTGAGGCAGCCGGTGTGAGGAGATACAGCAGGGACCCCAAAACACAAGATGTGCCTGTGGCTGGGTGGGGTTTGAGAGGAGGTTCAGCTGTTCTCCCCTCCATGTGTACCATGTGTTTTCTCCTCCCTAAGTCACACTCCTTGTCTCTGGTGGGCTGTGGAAGGTGAGTTCGATAACGACATTATGTGCAGCCAGAAAAGAGCCGTGTTTCCCCACGGGTAGCCCCAAGAACCTGCATTGAAATTATGACCTATTGGGCCGTCAGCTACTGTGTGTTGGACCCCACACAGCCCCGTGAATGCCTCTTTATCTGCCTTCGCCATGCTCCCTGCTTGTCTAGGCTGGGGGCTTGCATCATTCTTACAACACTGCTCAGCCTGCCCTGCAATGCCCTCGGCTGTACAAACAGTCCCACGAGTGACTGGTATTCATGTCTCACACAGAGCTTGTACTATGTCTTGAGCATTACAAACTTTTTAAAAGAAAAGCAACTGAATAAAATCCAGCCAGGTTTACTCAAGGGCCAGCATCCTCGCTGCTTGTGCTGCAGCCAAGGAGGCTCCGACGGGGCTGTAACCTGTTGCTCACAATAGGGCTCTGTGGCAAACGGGACGGAGAAAGCTTCCCTTCAGATGGCAGCAGCACTGCAGCTGCAGAGAGCCGCAGCCGCAGGCAAGTGCATGCAGGGGGTGCAGCGGCTGGAGGATGCCGAGGGCGTCAGATCTGGCAGTGAGTCTCATCGCTCCTTCCCAGTCTCCCAGGTGTGAGACGGTCGGGTCTCCAGAGCTCTTCAGGTTTTGCAGCCAAACGCCAGGTGCCAGGGAGCCTGAACCCCCCGAGTGACCGATCCCAATAGTTCAGCCCAGCCAAAAGCTCCCCAAGCCCCCAGCGATAGAAAACCCCAAGCACAGGCATCAGGCACATTAAAATTTTAATTGCCATTGAAACTCTTCTTCTCAAATTTGCAAGGTCGGGTTTATGTCTTTTAATATTGAGTAAATTAAGTTTGAAGCTAAGACATACTGGCTTGGTGATAAATAGTGTGCAGGGAGATGTTTTATGGGGCCATCACGGGGCACTTCATCCGTTGCCACTTGCAAGCTGCCAATTCGTTCCTTATTTATTTTCAGAATTAATTTTTATTGATTCCTTCCCCTTCCATTCCCCCAGCTGTATAAAACGAGGGAAGAACAAACAAAAGTGGGTGAAGGAGGGCAGGACATCGGCTGGCTTGAGGGACTGTGGTCAGACTTGGCATGTCACCCCAGGTCACTGGTTGAACGGGGGCTGGAGGGGGGGTGTTGGGCATCATTACCCCCTGGCTCCCCGCCGACCTGTGTGACATGAGCTGTGGGTTCAAGTGTTCCTGCTGTATAAACCATCACCCAGGACAGGATGCTTGTCAGAGAGAATGAGGGTTGAATAAATAAGGGAGAGGAGAGGCAGGAGCTCAGATGTGGTGTGGGGGGGACAGGCCCCATTAGTCCCTGTCGGTGGTGGATGGCCAGTGCTGGGGAGTGGTTTCTCCAAGCCAGTGCCTCCCAGTCCTGGCCAGTGAGGGAACCCAGGGGCAGGGGTGCAGGTGGCCCTGGAGGCAGGGTGTGTGCAGGGTCTGGGCACACAGGGAGGGTCTCAGGGATGGGGGGACTCCAGTCGCCCTGAAGCCGGTCAGTGCCATGGGGGTTTGGGGCTGGGTTGGGGCATCGTGCAGGATTGGGGCTGGGCAGGGGGTCAGTGCTGTGTAGCGGGAAGGGACCGGGGAGCTTCGGTACCCCCAGGGGGGGACACGTGGGGACCCCACAGCGGGAACCCCAGTGCCACAGGGCTGGTGGGAAGGTGGTGGCAGAGTGCAGCTGCTGTGGCTGTGGGGCGGTGGGGTTGCCCACAGGGCGTCCCTCCATGCTGGGATGGGGGGGCTGCACTGGCCCATCCCAGAGGACCTCTGCCCTCGAACAGCCAGGCTGCGGCAGTGGCCGTGCTGATTAGCGGCTGTATTTCCCCACACTTGCCCAGAAACCCTGCAGCGGCAGTTGCTGTCTTGTCTGAAGGTTATCCCAACCCCTACAGACAAGGGGGAGGATTGTGTGGGTCCCTGCCTGTGACCACAGGTGCCACCGCCTCCCTGTGCAGTGCCACCACTAGGCAAAATTGATGGGAGGGCACAGGAGGAATTGCTGCAATTAACCTCTGATGCCCTGCCTAATCAGCTGGCACAGCATCCAAACACAGCTCCTTTGAGCCTGGAGAGCAAAAGCGGGGGGGAAAGTGGCCACTTGAGACCATTGAGTGCCCCCTTCTCTTCCCTCCCCGTGGGCACACACTTGCGTTAGAGGGCCTGAGTGCTTTTATTTTGCTAAACCACTTTGAAGTGGAAAACAAATTGCATGTCTCCCTCTTCCCCCCCGGCTCCCCTGAGCCCTCCTGGTTTTAATTAGTTCCATCTGATGTTCAGAGACTTCCAAGAAATAAATGTGCTTTTAAACAAGTTGAAAAAAATGGTGGTGGCAGAGCACAGGGAGCTGTCTCACGGATGCACAGGCTGCAGGGGACCCACAGGGCGCACAGTGCCCTGCCTGCAGCTGGGCTCAGTTTCCCCCTTTGGCCATGGAGACAGCCCTGCTGGGCACCTTTTCACTGCCCATCAGCTGAAGTTTGCAGCCAGGCACCTTTGAGCAGTGTGCTATGGTAAAGCATCATGGAGAAAGATGCTTTAGCCTGCTTGCTGTACAGGCTTCTTGTTCTTCCTTCCGCTCCTCCACCTGCTCATGCTTTCCTCTGTGCTTCTTGGAGTTCAGCTTCTCAGTCCAGGTTGAAAGAAGCAATAACAGAGAAGAAACAGTATCTCATTGGCATCTCATCTCAGTCCTTACAGACGCTTCACCTTGCTGGATACAAACCTTTCTGAGAAAGACTGCATCATCCCTGCTGGAGTGTGAAATAACTAAAATAAAGTCCTAGCTCAGTGCAGACACTGGGTAAGCTGAAGAAGAGACCCCAGTCTCGCAGGAACGCTGCTAGCCAGAGTCCTTTGGGACAACAGGAGCAAGACCCCCTTTGGGGCTTGCACTGCACACCCTCACTCCTCTTCTCCCTGTCCCCCTCCATTCCTATGCCACATACTGTCCCCAGAACAGGCTGCTGGAGGAGGGTTTTATTCCCACATAGGTTAACTTTTACCTTAGTTTCCCTTGTTCTCCTGATAAGCAAAGACAATAGTCTTAGCAGTGTTTGCTCGTTTGATTTGGGGAATGGTGAGTCGGAGCATATCCCTCTTGTCATAATTAATCTGCTGCCTTCTGTTCTGGTTGTCAGGTATTAAGCTGCAGTGTGACTGTGGATTAGGTGAATGAACTGATTGCAACTGCATCTCCTGGTCCTGCCAGTGTCCCAGTAAAATTCCAGGTGCTCTAACCACAGCCTGGGCGCATCTCGCAGGGAGGGAACAACAGCCTTCTTCAACCTGCCCATCCTGTGAGCATCCTAGTCAGGCACCTCAAAACCACTTGAAAGAGCCAGACACGGAGGGATAAGTCATATCCAGCCAACACGAAATGTGTGCATTTCCCGTCTGCCTCCCCTCCACAGGACACCCCCGGCTCTCCCTTCCCCGCGGGGCCCCGGTGCTGCAGAAAGCTCCCACCGCTCTGCAGGGGCAGTGATCCCCTGGGAGGCATCACCAGCTGCAGTGATGGAGGGTTTGGGCACCCGCTCAGTGCTGGTTTGTCCCATTGCCCTGGGTCTGTCCATCACATGTTCACAGTGGGACCCTCTGGCTCTGTTGCACCCGACAGGTACCACTTGTGTCCCCGAGCTGTGGGGTGTTCTCTTTAAAATATCTCTGTCTGTTTAGTGCATTTGTCTGGGTAGAAGGTTTTGCATTTTGTTCTCAAAAGCTTGCTCAGCACAAAAATCCTCATTTGAGGAGGCTGCTGGAGCCCCACTCGATTACAGCACATCTCCTGGAGTGATTTCTTCCTCCAAATAACTCTTCTGCTATCAAGTAGGATTATGGGGTGTCACATTAGTAAGAGCTTTGCAGCTGTGATTCTAGATGCTCTTTCCTGGATGGTGTCCTGTCTGTGAATGGTTAGAAAAAAAATACATGAAGCAACAAGCAGATTTGATCACTTGGTCCGTGTTGTATCCACAGACAAGAGACTGGGAGGAAGAGAGGAGGCTTTAAGGGAGGTGCTTTAGAGCATGTTTCAGTGCTCTAAAATCTATGATCTATGGAAAACGTGAAAATGAGTTATATTCATACGCTGTTGTAAAATGTTGTGTATCAGTTTATTATTAAAAAAAAAAAAAGCCAACCAAATCCAAACAACCAAAAAACCAAACCCAACAAAACCCCAAACCCTTAGAAAGCTTCAGTTGTTACAGCCAGACCTTCTCATTTTGCTTCCAGATTTGGTTCAACACCTGGAATTTGCTTCGTGAAGCCCTGGATGATGTGGGAGTCAAGGTAGGCTTGTGAAAAGGGCAGATGGGGAGCAGTGTTGATGTGGGAGTCAAGGTAGGCTTGTGAAAGGGGCAGGTGGGGAGCAGTGCAGATTTTCTGTAAATGAGTGCTGGTACTGACAACCTGCAAATTATGGCTCAGTGCAATCATGGTTAATTAAAGGCAGCCTGTGCTGGTATTGAAAATGCAGTGCCTAAGGAGGAAATGGGAAACACCATTCTCCCCCAACTTGTTGATGACCGTGCTTGTTTCTGTTTTGCACTTCGTTACCCTTCCTGCACACACCTTGAAGTCTGATCCTAAGAGCAGTTCCTTGTCATTTGGTCTTGAGTTTTTTTTTGAGTTGGAAGTTGACAGTATAGGCCAGATGATGCACAGTCATGTTGGTTTGCTTGTCTGTGGGATGCTGCAGGATACAGGTTCTCACCCTTGCCTGTCTTGCAACGTGGCTGAAGAGGAAAGATGATGCTGGAGTACAGGATGGTGTGTTGCTGTGCCGGCTGAATGAGAGGAAAAACTTGCAGGAGCACCCAGTGGAAAACAGCATTTACAATCCACCAGTTTAGTCGCTCCTCATGTGGATATTCTTGGGTGTTTCAGGGCCCCCAAAGGGCTTCTTGCAGTGATGCATGTCCCAGTTCCCACAGGTGATGGGCATTGCAACACTCACACACCTGGCCCTCATTTGGTGGTCTAAAATCTCTCCTTTGCAGCAGCCATTCAGCCAGCATGGACAGACTCTGTGATATGCCACTGATGTAATTATCCTTTTAAAGATGTGTATTTATATATCTGTGTCTATTAATGTGTCTGTTAAAAGGCTGGAAACTCTGGAAAGGTGGTGTAATTTTTGGTATTGCTTAGGACAGGTTTTGTCTCTTAGAATCCGTCACACCAATGGTTTTGAAGCAGCTCTGTTGGGGATTAGAAGGTGCATGAGAACTCTAAGGCACTGCAGTGCTTTGCTGAAGGCTACCGACTTAAAATTCATCCTCTGCCAGTGAGACGTGCTGGGTAACTAACATTGGTGAAGTAAGTGTGAGGAGAGCTGAGACACTCAGAGCTTTGACATGTTGCTTCCTCTGCGGAGGACTAGATGAGTGAGTTGTGTCTTCAGAGGCCAGACGTGCTTTGTGGCTGCTCCTGGAGCCCTGTGCCTTCAGGTGCCACCCAGTCACTCATCATCTTCTGTGCTGTGCCTCTGCCACGTACCTTCCTCTTCCCGCAGCGCTGCGGTTAGCGCTTTTGCCCCCAGCAGTGCACCGGGCACTAATATATTGGTCTTTATAAATATATTAATGAAGTTCTTGTCCCAGGGTTTTAGTTTAGTTGTTTGGACGGTGCTCTTGTGCGGGCCCAATCCTGCTAATGCACAGTATCCAAGGAGATGCTGAGTGCCCTTGTCTGTCATCAGCTTCCGCAGGTCTTTGTATCTCACTGAGGTCAAGCCCAATGTGATTTGTAACAGCTATTGAAAATGAAATGCTTGTGATGCTCTGCAGCTCTTAGTGCCTCTCGTGTGTGTGCTGTGGTCTGGTGAACCCCAGATGCCGACTGAATGTGTTGACCCCACACACATGGTCTCCCTGATTTCTCCCTGACCTGTTGGTCCTGCCCCATGTCTGTCTCTACCCTCCTGGCTCTTTAAGCTCTCTCAGTCTGGCTTCTTCCATCCTTGTGTCTCCTTTTCTTTGTCACCTCCTGCTGGGCAGATTCTCTTTTCCTGCACTTCATGCTGAGCACCCTTGGTACAATATATCCTCTCAAGTAGCTTGAAGCTATGTGGGGAAGTAATTTGACCAGCGACATGTGAAATTTTTGGTAAAAGATGACTTGATGGAATTGTGCTGTTTCAGGTATCAGTTCTTGAATGGAGAATTATCTATGCCATTGCAGTTTAGGCAAAATGTTTTATTTGAGCTTTGATTTCAGCTGCTTTGATTATAGTGGAAATGTTGTCAAGATAGTGCTGAGTCTTCAGAGTAGAACAGAGCCAAATTTAGAAATCTATTTCTCTGAGATGAGATTTGTTTTTCCAGAGGTTGTAGGATTTATCCAGGCTTTTGACTAATTTCATTTTCTAGGTATGGTGAGGTCCTAGCAAATGAATATTGTATTTTACTGAAGTTTGCAAAATCACAACTTCGTTATAATTAACTTAAGGCAAGACCTTGCTCTTACAATATAGACAAATTAACTAACGAGAAGGATTGAATTCTCTGAGCACCGCTGCCAATTCTCTGCATGTTTGCAGTCATATTTTCTTTTCGTAAAAAGTACTTTCTCTTTGGAAAAGGCATGCTGTCTTCATTGCTTGGGGAAGCTGTAATTGCCTCTTTGGAAAACATTCTCTAAGAGATTTTCATAGCATGCTGGTTTTACTTTCAGATTCCTTTCAGTTGCAATAATATTTTAACAGTTGTTTCTGACAATTGTAGGCAAATATTTGTAGATCTGCATGCTCTCCGATGTGGATGTTGTCTCTAATCCTAAACAAAGCTCTTAAGACTGAGGGGCTTTGAGTTTTTGTGAAAGTTGCTTTTCATTGTATCTTACATTGTATCTTACCTATAATTTAAGAGCAAAACCCTGTGAATACATATTTGCAAAATTGATGCTCTGTCCTTTAATAAATAATTATGATTGCTGTGAGAGAGCATCCTGAGTAGTTAAGCAACAGCAGAACAGTGCTGTGCTCTGCTCTGGGTTCCCCCAGCATAGCCTCGGACCAGACAGCACTTAGGTATGTGCTTAACTTCGTACGTGTGAGTGGTTGCACTGAACTCAATGCATCTGCTGTGGGTTTGAATTAAAGCACTTGCTTAATTCCTTTGTGTGGTTGGAACATGTAAAATTTCCATAAATCAGAAATGACTGCATTCCACCTTTCAGCCCTGCAGAAATCCATTTAAAGTCCTTTAACATATGAATTTTGCTACATCGTATGACCCAGTGAGTTGTCCTGGAGGCAGCCTTGCAGAGAGTGTCTCATCATCATCCTCAACAGAGCATGGGGAAGCTGAAGAAGTTCAGATTTCTATTAGTCAGCTATTATGTCGCTTCTGTGTGCAGGTATACGTGAGCCCTCAATGAGGACTGGCTATTAGGAAAGAAAGGAGCTTGCCTGTGAAGCTCTTCTCTGGGAAAAAGTGTGTTCTGACTGAGAGCAACACTGTGATATACCGTTTTATAAGTGTTTATAAAAACATCTTTCACATATTCCTGCACATTGCACTGGGAGATGTGAAATCCTTTTCCTTTCATGAAAAGAAATGGGGGGGGGGGGGGGGGGGGGGGTCAACTGGTTAGCTTTGCAGCTCAGCTGGTAGACTGCCTGGAAGGGAGCCAAGGGGCCTGGGTTCAGTCCTCTGATAAGTCATCAATTTCTTTCTCACCAAAACCATCTGGTTTTGGATGCTGAGTTATGAGCTAATATTAAATACAAAAGTTTATAGCATCACATATATAATATTGTTGATTAGAAGCATCAAGTAAAGTAATTGACCAGAGGGGACTTGGTGTGAGCAGCTGGTAGAGCAGCTGGAGGGGAGCCAGGGGGCCTGGGTTTAATTCTCAGGTCATCTATTTCTTTCTCACCAGAAACATCTGGATTTGGATGCTGCAAAGCTACAGACTATTGTCTCATGCAAATTTTTTTGGGATCACACTTTTTTTTTTTCATGGAAATGTGATTCCAGGAACATTTCCATTAAGTGTTTACACCCAGAGAATCCTGTAAGAGTGACAAAGAAAAGGTGCGTTCCCGGCCTCTGCTGCAATCAAAAGCAAAGCTCACTTCTGCAGAGTCGTGATTTTTAACCAGATTCAGCAGGGCTGGCGTTTGAGCAGCCTGAAGCACTTATCTAGGGTGACCCTGCAAACCCCACACGGCTTTGAAACACAGCAAATGAAGGTGACATCCTTTTCCTGGGTCACTGGGGCTGTGGCTGCCAGGATGCTGTGCGAGGGACGAGGGGTGGGAGGTGTCCCCTAGGTGTGGTGACAGGCTGGTGCTGCTGGCCCCCGAGCTCTCTGGGCACTAGGTGTCAGACGAGGCTCACGCTTGTGCTGGCTGCGGGCTGTGGCAGTCCCCGAGCTGTCCCCAGCCCCAGGGGCTGCAGGGGACCGCAGCACTGCTCCCACAGTCCGGAGGGTTCCCAGGGTGGGTGCCTGTGCGCAGTGCTGTCTGCAGGAGATGCGTTTCTCTGCTTTCTGCAAATCCTTTGGTAGAAGCTGGAATGCTCAACAAGCGAGCTCGGGTTTGTAGCAGGCTGTCACTGCTCTGTGCTCGTCCTTAGCTCCTTTCCCCTGGTGTTTGCTCCATTGCAGCAGGACAGTGGAGGCTTCTGGTCATTCTGGGGAAACAGGGGGTAAATGCATCCCCAAGGGAAAGGATGCCAATTCCTAAAAATGGCCTTTTACCCCTACTGCAAAGTCCTGCCCGCATTTCCCAGACAGGGGTTGCTGCTGGCAAGGGCAGGGTTGGATCATGCTGCTGGCAAGGGCAGGGTTGGATCTCACCGCTGGCAAGCTTGATCCCCTCTGTCAGCTGCAGTGAAGTGACACCGGTCAGTATGAGCGGAAGAGCTGGCCTCTGAGGATTAGATCAAGGAGTTATTGATCAGTTAGCAATGAGTGTGATTTGCAGGTGATCAGCCAGGGTGGAGGTACAACACACAGCTCAGAAAACTACGGCTTTACACCATTCTGCTGTGTGTCAGCCTCTGCAGTCACTTTTTGGTGGCTCTGTGCCTGTGTGATCAGCCAAGGTCTGCCCGGAGCTGGTGGAGGGATGTCTCTGGGCTGATCCCTGGAGGGGCCCGGGGCTGTGAACCTCTGACTCCCCCGCATACTGGAGTTGGGATCGCCTCTTACTCAGCTACCCTTACTGAGCTATTGAGCAGTGCTAATGGGAGAAGACCCTGAGGAGTGAGCCATGCTCCAGTCGTTTGACGTTTTTGCCTTTAGTTTATTAGGAAGAGGTACAGCCACCTCTCCTTAGCTATTCTGCCAGAATTCTCACAAAGATCTCATCTTGGTTTTGGTTAAAGAAATAAGTGTCCAAATGGAAATAAAATATTAATCTGCCTGACTTTACCAGCTGAAATGGTTTAGAGCATCATTACTAGGCTAATTTCACTATTCCTTGTTAGTCTCCAGAAGGCAGTTCACCCCATTCTAAGACACATTAAGGCTTGTTACTGAGTTGATCAGAGAAAGCCATGATGCTGTCTAAAGGTAAGTGCCTAAGCCGAGGAATCAATCCTGGTGACCTTTTTCTGCCCATGAGGGTGGACACTTCTGTCATAGCATCCTTCAAAGGTCTTGGTTACAGAGGAATGTACTCACCTGCAGATGATTTCATCATACTGTGAGGACTTCAGGACTGGGAGATGATGTGATCCAGTGGCTACTGCCCAGGACTGTTGCAGACGTCTTCTATAATTTGGGGCAAGTCTGAAGGCAGCTGGGAACTTCCCACTTATTGCAAGGAGGCAGTGGAAATGCTGCAAACAAGGCAGTTCTTTCTCATGAAGGTTTTGCAGGGTGGGAAATGCCTTTCTTGTGTCTGGTCCATCTGCCCTGCTCTTGAGAGGATGTTCTCAGGGCTTTTTCCCTGTTTCATCTGTTAATCCCTGATCCAACCCTGGCTGTGATTCTGGGGTTGAGCAGTGGGGAAGCTGGTGAATTTGGTTTCAGAGCTGCTCTCACAGATGCGTTATGCCTCATTTCTTCTAAAAGGCCTGTTTTTTATATAAGGAGAGCATTCAGATAGGGTGTGGATTTCCCCTTTGCTGTGCATCATCCTGTGTGCTGCTTTTAACCTGTTTCATAAATGTAGGAATTTGAAATGAAAGAGTTGTGATTTTTGTGATCTCTTTGTGTGATGATCTCACCAGAACTCAAATCATTCACACTATGAGCTGGGAGTTGTTTCTGAATCTGCCTGTTCCCTTTCTGCTTTGGCTGAAATGCTGCAGACAGGGCATTGCACCAGGACAGGGTGTGCACACTCAGTGCAGCTCTTGCTTGGATTTCACAGTATTCCAACTTTATCTTGCTTATTTTGACCACTGGGCAGTGATTTTTATTTTTTTTTTCCCAGAGCTGTCCACAATGACTGCAGTTTTTCTGGGATGGATAATTCATTCAGGACTCGTTTACTTCCTCTGTTTTGCAGTGTGCTGTATTTGTCAGGGTGAAATTTGCTCCTTATGAGAGAGGGATGTTGTTATTTTATTCTGACTCACCTTCCTGTATAATTATCTAGCTCCGATGTGCCCCAGGCTATGTAAGATCTCAATATTATTGTTATTAATCGCACTCCCCCATCCCAAGCATTGACATGTGCAGCAGCTTCCCAGCACATGCAAGCAAGGCCAACCACAGAGTCAACAGGAAGACTCTAGTACACATGTGCTTAAGTGTTTGCAGGCACCGAAGCTTAGATTTTCACAAGCAATTAGTGATGTTGTGTGCCTCAGCTTTGATGCCTCATTCAACACATTTTAGACGGGGCTGTTTATTGCCAAGCGCTGAGCGCTCGCCCTTTGAGCGCCGGGCCCCTTTCAGGTGTCTGGCTGGGCAGTGGGAGCGGGGGGATTTGCTGGGCAGTCAGCTCTTGGGTTAAGAGCTCTGGCAGGGAGCTTGTCAAATCCTGTGTGTCTCTAAAGGCTTTGGATGGGTTGGATGCTAAATGAACTCTACACGCTCCCCCCCCTCCCTTTCCTGACAGTACACATCCTCAGTTCTTTTCCATGTCTGTATTAATGCAGATCTCTTCTATGATCCCGTGTGCTTTCACGGGACATAGTTGTCATTTAGCGTGCAGTGTGGTGTGCTAACCTATTGCCATCCCTCTCTAGACAATGTACTAAATCTGTAGATATTTACCCCTTTTTGGAAAAAAAAAAATAAAAGCAGTCATGTGGAAACAAAGTACTGAGTTTATTCTTTTCAGTTACAGTATAAAAGTACCACCTAATCGGTCCTTACAAAATGCTGCTCACTTGTTGGCCTGGAGACAATAACTGCTTGGACAAATGAATAAAATCCCTTTTCTTTCAGTCCATGTCCTGCAGGTATGTCTTAACAGAGGAAATTCCACGATAGTGTTGCCAGGCTTGTCTAAGGGCTGGGTGCCTGCACAGCCTGCGGTAGGCACATCCTTGCCCAGTTAGCATGAGTTTTATTCTTATTTAATTCTTTTAAGTGAAGAAGTCTTGGGTTAAGCTTAGAATTGGAGAAGGGTTAAATGGGTTTTGAAGAGGGGAGTATTGGCTGTCTGCTGGGAAGGGCAGGATAAAAGTGAGACCTGGGTCTGAGTTGTGTTTTGGTCAAGAGCCAGTTTCAGGTGGTGGTGGACAGGATTTGGAAGTGGGACTCGTACAGCTGATTGTACAGTCAGTGCAGCTTACACTAAAATAATAGAGCCTCGGATCATGCAAATATTTCAGTGAGCTGGAAACCTGAGCTGGGTCTGGGCTCGGTGCTGTGGTTAGGGGCTGTCTTGTGGCCCAAATGGAAGGAACCCATCGGGGGTTGTATTAGAAATACCATGAGCTCTGCTTGATTCTGGATTAACTTCGGCTGGTAGTTAACACGAGAGGCATTCTGGCAATGGTGAATCTTGTTCTTTTTCTCCAGTCCTTCTCTTTAGGATGAATTTCAACAAAAAGTGAATTCTTTGTACGGGCTGAACTCCCAGGAAGACTTAAAGACCTGTGGTTCAGATGCAGCTTTCCCATCAGTGCCCAACAGATGTGTTATGAAGTGCTCCTGCACTATGTAGGAGTGCTGCTGTTTTGAATTCCTGCAAACAGTCAACAGATTCACATGGGAAATTAAATGAGTGTAATTTTGTGGAGAGATACTGAATGCGGCTGCTAAATGAGCACCACAAAAATAAAACACAACCAACAAGGGCTGTTTGCTGGAACAGTTGGGGAGGGGCATAAATGACAACTGAAGGATGTGAGGCTGGTAAATTGGCTCCTCTGATTGCTTAAAAACTTCTTTTCACTTTAGAGAAGCCTTGGCATTTGGTGAGAGCCTGCAGGGATGCCTTTGGGGGTGAGGAGCAGGGAGAAAGCCCCGTGGAGAGGGGATTTGAAGGGCTGACGGAGGAACAAGATGGAGGTGTAAAGGGACTCTGAGTGGGAGAGAGCTGGAGAGGACTGGAAAGCCTGAAGCATACTGGGGGGACAAAGGGGGGCTATAATTGGGTATGATATTCAGAGGTAGGGCTGGAGGTGCCTGGCTGTGGCTCCAGATCATGGCATCTGGCAGGGCCCCATCCAGCATATGCCTAAATCCAGGCACGTCCTTCACTGCTTCTTGCTGTGGAAGGATGCCAAACGGTTCCCATTGCGTGAACTTCCCAGGGGTTTCATGATACTGTTCTGATACCACAGGGAGCGCAGGCTGTCTTTAAGTTTGTATAACCCCAACCTCTGCCTCTGCTCAATTTTGAACCTCGCCTTCATCTGTAATACCCAATTAGTGTTTTGAAGTGTGGGGAGGAATCCAAACAACCTTTCAGGCTGTTAAAAATGGCTTTTAACTTGAATGGAAATTACTGCTTACAAATACATTTTCATTTGTAATGTCTATTTAAAATAAAAAAAAAAAAATCAAGTTGTATCTGACCCATCTAAACCACACTGAAATGACTATTCACCTGCCACGTAACCTATAAATCAGCCTTTGATCCTCTTAATATTTGTGTTATTTTTAATACATATTAAATAAGAATTTCTGTGAAAAGAAATTAAATTGTGTAGCTTACAACATACTGACATGAAAGCAGTTTTGAGGGCCATTTGGATTTCACTTTTAACTGCTTTAGGTCCAGCCCTGTTTTCTTGCAAGGAAAAGCTACCATTTGAGCTGGGGTTACAAAGCTTGCTCCTATTTCTACTACTGTAGTTTCAATCACGTTCTTTTATTCCCCTGTGCAACTGTTAACAAACTCCATACATTTCTGTGGGTTTTGGTGTAGTTACCCCTGACTTTGGTCAGTGACTGGGAGAGCAGCAGTGTGTCTGCAGAGCACACCAAATTTCCTGAAAACACAGAAATGCCCGCCTAGCCTGTATGATGGAGGCTCCTTTTCACATCCTATGCGAACACGTTCTCTTCCTTGCTGGGAATACCCGCTTGACCATCTGGTTTATGTTTGCTTTGCTCCTTCCGACAAGGAGGAGAACATTTCGGAAGGGCTGGGGAGGAAGGGTCTTGCGGGAGTCCGGTTTCTGGTGTAAGCTCAGCCCCATCAGCAGCACGCCGGGGGGCTGCGGGTGCTTCCCGCTGACCTTGCGTGGCCTCTATTAGCAGAAGCAACCTGGCACCCCGAGCACGGGGGCCCGTGGTATGTGCTGGCCCAACATCTGTTGATAGTGTGGGCTTTGTCATAACAAGGAGTGCTTTAATCACGTAATGCAAGCCACATTCCTGTAATTGTATAATATATGGACACAGCTTTGTAACATCACTTGTCTGAATGTGAGACAAATTGGATGCAGAAGCTTAGCCTCTCTGGCAGCAGCTTATTTGAGGATTATTATTTTTATTTATAATAGAATTTCAGTTGACTCCCTCATTTGAAGCCCTTGTATTTACCTTGAGTTTGCATTGGGATTAACCTCTTAAAGCTCCGCTTACCTTGCCCCTGGCTGGTGCCCAGGTGATTGCACAGCTAATGGGCAGACTGAGTCCTGGCTCACCAGCCTTCACATCTGGGTGAATGATGAAAGTATTCCCAACTTGAGCAGTTATAAATGGCACAAGCTCTTGTCCTTCAGAGCATGAAATGACCACTGGTAGATCAGGACTAGGAAGGAGTGTGGTACGGACCTTCTTGCACCCTTTCTAAAAATAAATACTAGGGGCAAGCAAGAACAAAATAGAGAGCTGGTCCATCTGGGTCCTGACAGACTGCAGCAGATGGGCATGGACCTGCAGAGGACTTGTTCTGCTGGGAGCAGAGCCACTGCTGCTCTCTGCTCACTGAAAGAGCAGAGACAAAAACCTGTCCAAAGCAACAGCAGCTTTCCCCCGAGTACTCTCATGGAGTAACATGGGATGGAAATCTCTTCATCCAGCAGCTGATGCTTAGACTCTGGTGTTCTGATGTTGAATTGCTTTGCTTCTTCTAGGATGAAGGGTTTGGTTTCAAACTGATTCTTTCTTTGCCTTCATTGAACTGACTTTTCTTGCTGGTGTCCTCAATCCAAATGGGACAGTACAAGCCAGGTCGTGGGAGCCAGGTCTGCTGAGGGATTTTTACAAGCTGCAGTGAACTTGAATTAAAAAATAATTCATGTTAGAGGAAGGAAGTGGAGGAAGGAAGACACTTGATTGCAACAAGAATCAATTTCCTCTGCTTGCATTCCTGGATATTTTTTCTCTCCCCTGGTAATTACAGGTACTCTGTTTCTGGTTTAATTGGGGATTTTCCCACCCAGTGCTGAAGCAGACTGAGGGTTGTGCAGCCTTTTTCCACCCCTCACATAATCACCACTGGGCTTTTCCAGGGTGTGTTGGCTTTCTCCTTCCATTGTCATCCCATTTGAAGTGCAACAAACTATTAATTTATTGAACTCTACCGAGGTGTGCACTTGAGCTTCCTATTCCTCAGCTGAAGCCGTGACTTCAAATGGGCTGGTCTTGACCTGCTGGATTTGTGGGCTTGAACAGTTCTTAACTTCACACCGATGACAACAGAAAGGCAAAGCCACACGTCCTGCAGTGTTCTGCTTGTGCTGATAGTCACACTTTAGGGTGGCCTTTCCTTGGAGATCTCAAAAAGTAAATGCCGTGGGCTCTATTTCACAAACACGAGCTAGGGGAGTAGAGAGGTGCTTTGCAGAGGATCATGAGTCCAGGGAGTGAATCCTTAGGCAGGGAAGAGGCTTCCCATGTCCTTAAAAAAAAAAAAAAAGTCTCCACGCTCTGGGCCATGCTGCTCAGACCGCTGGTCCTCAGCCTCCTGTCAGTCTGTTGAGGCAGAGCCATGCAAATAGTTTTGTTCCTGCTTGTACTAATGTAACTCTGGTGAATCTGCTGGAGCCAGTAAATCTGCTGGATTGAAACAGCCTGAAAAGAGGAAAGATCTGTGGAGAAACCTTTCCAAAAGTCTAGGACCCCTGTGGGTCTGAGCTCTTTGATAGCATCTGAAACCGGGTTTCAGCAGCCCTGCAGTTCGGTGGATGCTGGCTGAATGACCTTGGGAAACTTGTTTCATCTTCTTTGGTTTCTGGAGCTATTGAAGTGAAAGTCCTTTTAAAGAAACAGACATGATCAGCAAGTGCCTGAAATGAACAGTGTTCGGGATTGGTGCTTCCTCTAGCTAAAAGCCTTCTCTGAGGCGGACCTGAAGAAGAGGGTGGGCTTAGCTGACCTCCTTTGGAGCAGACTGGTAGAGCTGAAAGTGTAAAGACATTGCTTAGACCCGTCTCCTGGTGTAGACACATGCACACCTGTGTGCATCTGAACACGTGTCCACGTGCTACATGCTTTATGGCTGTCAGAACGTGTGGATGCACCTCCAGGCACCCGCATGGGTGTAGCTGCAACACTGCTGCTTTTATGTTTGTACTTCTTTCCAGGGAGCAAAGGGCGTTAGATGGGAGAAAAGAAATTTGTTGAGGAATATGGAAGTGGTAAGAAGGAGACAGTGTTTGTATGAGAGTCAGGTGGGCTGTATATGAAATTTCACCCTTCAGGGAAACCCCTGGACAGACACCAAGCAGGATTGCCCCGGGGAATACTTCCACTGCAGGTCCCGAAAGGCTGGATAGAGCACTGATGGTATAATACCTGTTGAATCGGAACAGATTCCTTTCAGTAATGATGTAAATGAGTGAGATTGCTCAGTTCTTGCTTTTCAGTGGCTTCAGTGAGAAGTTAGATCTGATCTCCTTCTGGTCATCCTCGTGTGGGTCTGGCAGATGTTTGAAAGTGGTGGAGATACCTGCTGGGCTCCAGGCAGAGCTATTCCTGCTCCCTGCTGAGGGCTGAGCGGTTGGTACGCTTGCTGGACCCTGAAAAGAAGAGCATCTTGTGCCTGCTGCAGCCGCGGTGTCTTGTGTGTGGGACGATGATGCTGTCAGTGTAAGGGCCCCTCCATTCCCCCCACCTCTCCCCTTCACCCTGTTGTTTCTTCCTTGGGACGTTCAACAGCTAAATATGCCCAAGAAACAGACCCCCCAGCAGCAGATGAAGTTTCTCTCCCCTGGTTTGCAGTGAGAGCTGTCGCCTGAACTCGATCCATGTCAATGCCTCATGTGCTGGTCTGCTCAGTCTTGTGTCTCATTTGTTAACACATGGTTTGAAGGTCCTCCTAGCTCCTCATGAAGCAGCGTGGCCAGGCTGAGTGTGTCTTTGTCTTGTTCTTTTACTGAGGACTCCTGGATCCATCCTGGGAAAAGCCCTGCGAGGGGTCTCCTGCGCTCAAGGCTGTGAGTGCAGCCAGTCCCGCTGCTGGGAATTGGTGTGTGATGAACAGGGCCAGGGAACTTGGCTTTTCTCTGCTTCTTATTATATTTTTTTTTCCCCCCTTGGGTACTCTTTCAGATGGCAGTGGCATGTGTGAGATACCTGTGCTTTATGCCATCCTGGAGATCAGCCAAGGAACACTGTCATGCCCCCATCATTTCCAAACTTTGAATTCTCTCAAGCCTGGCAAACTCTTGAAATACTGCTTGAGCAAACCAGCTCCACTGCATCTAGCTAGTGCTTGGGGTCACTCATGTCATCGCACCTTCTCAGCAGTGACATCATCCCTGAGGGGATGCTCCAGGTGCTGAGAAATCTGAGTATCCTTTGGACTTCCCAGCAGTGATCAGTCACCCTGAGGGGATGCTCCAGATGCTGAGAAATCTGAGCATCCCTTGGACCTCTCACTGGCTTCAGCTGGAGCAGGGATGGGTGTCTGGGGTGGGATCTGTGGTTTGCATGCCAGAAGGGAGATGAGCTGGTGTATGGCTACCATGAGGCACATATGTAGGCATAGTGCCTTTGTATATATGTGGAGATGCTGTTTGTGATTTGCAAAATTTATTTTTGTGTCCGTGATGACACCAAAATCTGGGGAAAACCCTCTTTGTTTTGGTCTGACTTCTAGTGGTTTTTTTATTCTGATCAATAAAGACTTTTGCCAAATATTTTAATTTTGCTCCTGGCTAAAAACTCTGTTTTTTTTTTAAAAAAAATGTATTTAAAAGAATGAATTTACCTCTGGAAAATTTGGCATCATTCAACTTTGGGGCACCTGCCCCTCATTTAGAAGTGAATTACCATTTTAAATTGAATTTCAGGATTTTCCCTTGATGGAAGCATTAGTCATTTGACCCGAACTTCTGAGGGGCTTAAGTCAACCTGAAACACCCGACTGTTCACGAGCAGGATTTCATCCCTAGCTAATGCTTGCTTGGTTACTCTACCAGCTTGTCCAGTGATGTAGTAAGAGGTCTGAATCTGGACCATGGGTCAATTTTACTTGGGTAAAAGCTCATTTTCCCCAAGGACATCTCCTGTTCTGTATCATTCTCCCAGTGTTTCAGGATGCTGTCTGGAAGGACGTGTGCTCTGCCACGCTGCAGCGCTGGAGGGATGCTGTGCTCCCAAATTATCCACAGGACTTCGGTAAAAACAAATGTATAGCTCCCATGCAGCACATGGCTTTTGAGGTACTGCAAATAATCCCAGATAGTATTTGGAGATCTTATCCTTCAGCCCTGGAGGGTGTGTGAAATCTCAGCCCAAGTTTACTCCCTTGCTCCTGAGATAATTTGTGTTGTTTCTGCCAGGGAAGGGGGAAAGGGAGGAGAGGGAGAGAAGAGTCCATTTACAAACACTTGTGAAGAAGACAACGTGGATTTATATTCTAATGGGGGGAATTTGGCTGTGGGACATCTGAATGAATACAATCTGACGAGTTTCATTAAGGCTACACCTCATTCTTTTAATTAACTTCTTGTTCTTGTCCTTGGTGAAGTAGTAATTATTTTTTAATTAGCCCAACACTGCATTGCAGAGCTAGCCAACCCTAGCCTCATCTCACAGAGAGGTGTCATAAGAATTAAGTTAATTAGCTTGTCACCATCCCTGTAAAATATGGCTGTGTTTGGCAAAAAGGGGAAAAAAAAAAAGACCCTTTGCTGTTCCAAGGTTAATTAAAAAACACGGTGTACAAGAGTGTCAGGTTGGAGAGAGGCAGATCCTGGGGTTTAGCTAGTGCTGGGATTTGCATCCATTGAGTATTGGACCAGAGGAGGGGAAAAAAACCAAACCTCACAAACATTTAAGAAGTTGTAGCACTGATCCATTTCCCCCAGTTTTGATTAAACTGAAAAGTTCTGCAAAAATGAACATCAGGGTTGAAAAAGCCATTTTCTCTGTCCAAGTACATCCTGCTGAGAGATTTTCCACCACCTTGAACAGCAGCAAGCCCTCTAGGTTAGCCCCATGCCTCTGCGGGAAGCGTGCCCACAAGTGCTCTGGGGCGGTGTGGCAGCTTCTCCTCCTTTCACGGAGCTGGGAGAAATTAGGGGTTTTTCTTCAAGCCTCATCTCATGCTTATTTGACACTTCAGCATTAATTTTTTTTTTTAAAGGCAATTTCTAGCTCTGCTGGTTGAAGAGATGAACTTGAATATATGATCCCTGTGGGATTTAGAGCTGTCTCCTAAATCTCCCCAGATGATAACGGCTCTGCTCTCTTTGCTCCAAGGGAATCGGTTTTTTCTAGCTGTGTTGCCAATTGCTGCTTCTCCAGGATGGACACACACTGTTTGTGAATACATTTCCCTGTGCAGGGTCCCAGGACAGGAAAGATGGTCCTGACACCCCTCCTGCTTGCCTGGACTGGGATTTAAATCTGTGCAGGTCGTTGTCAGAGGCGATTCGCTGATCTGGGGCACACTGAGCCAAGGGTGAAGGAACTCCAGCAGCTGGAGGAGCAGCCACGAGGGATGGCTGGGCTGGATGGGCTGCCTGGTGGTTTGGGGCTCACATCAGAGAGGGGTGGCTGATGCTAGAGGAGTTTTTTGTGATTTACATAAGTGGAAAAAAACACCAGATATTTGGCACGGTTTGATTCTAATTCTGGTTTCACAAAATTTGTGTGTGAAGGGTGGGAAGGGAAGGTGGGGAGCTCTTGGGGAGTTTGTGGCATGGGGTGGAAATCCTCCTTGGGTAGAGTGGCCTCAAAACAGCTGTTTGTTGGTTTGAGTTACACTCCTTGACAGTTTGCGGGTGATGATCTGCGGCACAGATGGACAGAGCAGGATGTAACGTGGGACTCGGAAGCATCAGTCTTGCCATGAGCAGAGATGGGGAAGGAAAGTATGAAAGGAGCAGGGCAGAGGCCAATAATACACAGAAAACCTCATTGTTTGGTGTGTTGTAGCTGTTGGCTTTGTGGGTTTTAGAAGAAACTTTTATGGAGAAACCTGTGCCATAATTTTCTGTCTGACAATCTGGAGGATTTCATCAGGTCAGAGCTGAAGAGATTTTTGTAGAGAGATTTTTTTAGAATATTTTATAAGCTGGGAGAATTTTAATGGAAAATGTTGATGAATATGAAAATAATTTAACAGAACTTCTTTTCCCCAGAAAATTCTAGCTCTACTGCAAGCCCATTATCTTTGATAGGGAAATGGAAAATTTTGTCCCAAATACAAAATCATGCAGGTTAGAGACCTCTGGGTTTTTTCATTGCAAAGTCAACATTTTCTGTAGGCAGCAGGCTGCTTTCTTGTGAAGAATGTTATGTAATGAAAAAAAATCTATCTATCGGTAAAGCTTTGACAGAAAACTTATGACCAGCCCTGCTCCAGAGCAGCTGGCCACCATCAGAGACAGGATGCCAGGTAGACAGGCCCCGATCTGATCCAACAGACTGATTTTTATATTCCAATGTAAATAATCATTTAAGAGGTAACTGTTTGGGGCTCCCTTAAGCTTTCAGCTGGGGGTCTGCAGGCTCTGTGTTTCTAACTCAGCAGAGAAGGCTCTCAGTAAAAAACTGAAGGGGGAAAAAATAATTCCAACAACCCCAGTGGTCTCCTTCAGAGAATAAGGATATTAACTTCGGCTTTAATAAAAACATAGTGTTAACTAATCTACTGTGAAGAGCTTCAACTGCAAACCGTAGCAATTTACCAGTGAAAAATTGGAAGGGGACTGAGAATTGGAGGGAACCTGCAGTCATTAGCTGCAGATTAAACATGAATTAAATTACTTCTGATTGTGTCAATCCATCCATCGTGAGGTTTGTGCCTTTCCAGCATTCCTCTGCTGAAGGGAAGAAAAGGAAGCTTTGGCTGGATTTGGTGCCTCGCTGTGGCGGAGATAACAGGAGAAGGTGGGATGTGGGGTGCTTGTGAGCTCACGGTTATTCTGCAATGCTTGAAGTGGCCGGGGCTCCTGGTGTCTCTGGTTCTGCCACTGCAGGTATTGCTTTTCAAAGTAATATTTCTGGTTTTGGATCCCAGAACATATATCATGACCATGTATCTCCAGGATATGACACGTGTGAAATGAAGAGGTGTTTCCAGCAGTAGGGTGGGATAATGCTGCGTCCCTAGGCTGGAGAGCAGAGGCATCCATGCCAGCTGCACTTCGACCAGTTGAGGAGCAGTGCTGGGATCAGGTCTGCTCCAGGTTTGTGTAGTTGTGTGTGCTTTCAAGCATTTGTCACTGGTGTGGGGGAAGTCAGAATCATGCAGATGCCTTGGTGGCGTGTGAGGGAATGGCTGGCTGTGGATTCCTCAGGTCTCTGCTTAAGTAGGAGTCACTGGAACAGCAGCCCCCTGGAAAAGACCCGTTCCTCTGCATCTCATAAAATATGCATTTTATTTGGTACAACTGGTTATATTTATTAACCACATGGATCCTGTTGCAATGCAGATGAACACTCAATCCGAAATGACTGGAGAGTCTGAACCAAAAGCCTATGTTGCTTTTGTTGAGGGCATCTGGACCTTGTGAATGGCCTTTGCCTGGAACTCTGTTATAGTAATGGATAACCTGATTCTCAATTTTCCCTGCTTAAATTGGTGCGAAGTTTGGATTCGGCATCCATTCTGCTCTGTTCAAAGGTTTTCCTTCCCCCTCCAGGATGTTTACTCCTAAACATGCAGTCTTGCCTAAAGATACTGAAAAATGTCAGCAACCTGCAAACATCCAAAAGACCATTCCAAATTGTGTGAACAATAAGCAGAAATAAAATCCTAATTGCATGGCATATGGCTCATCCCTACAAACCTTTGTACTCAACGAGCTGGGGGGTAATAACTATTCAGACAAAGTGGAGGACATGTTAAGGCGATGCCTGTCGGAGCTATCAAGCCTCATTGCTTGCGAGAAACACATAATCCCTTTTAATCTCATTCCTTGCATTCTGTGTAGCTGGAAGGCTGGGTTTCAGTAAAACTGATTTTCTAGTTGATGAGCAGAGTGTAAAGGAGCTCAGAAGATGCTCACAGCTCACTGTAGGGCACAGCAGGTTTGTTGTGTTTGCTGCATGAACAGGAAGAGCCAAGGAGCAGGGCTATAGCCCATGTCCACCCTGCTGGTGTAGCTTTGGGGTACAGGGATGGCTGTGTCCAGCAGGACCTTATTAGGAAGTGAATTTCAGGTTGTGTTTTTAAATAGAAGGGAACAGGAGCAGTCTTTTTCCTGTGGGGTTAGACCAGGGGGCTGCTTGTAGCTTTCTGGGGTGTGGCCGTGTGAAAATGGTGGTGCTTGCTAACTGCAATCCCCCAGAATTTTTCCAAATCCTCCATCAGGTTTAGTAATACTCCCTGTTGTTCCTCCGGCTTTTGGCCAGGTTGGTAGTCAGCTGGGGGCATGTCTTCTGTAGAGGAACAGGACTCTAGATGATGATTTTTATTTTAGCATGGTAAGGAATAAGGCTTTTTCTCTGGGAGGTGAAAACACAAAACTAAAGTAATCCCTAACATGAAAATTTCTTTAGAGTGGGGGGAGCTGGTGTGGGAAGTGCTTCGATTGAGAGCGATCAGCGTGTGAGTGGCATCATACAATATAGTCAGTTTAGGGTAGTGGGAGTTTTCCCACTGGGAAAAAAGTTCAAGTTGTGCCTTTCAGAGTGCTTTACTCCATACCCAGATTGATGGGAGTGAGCAGTGTGGGCTTCGGGGAAGAGGATGTGTTGCTGGATTAGCCTAGATTTGACATGTTAAATCCTGATGTAGAGCCACTAATGTCCACATCAGTTTTCACGTAGGAGTGGGTCAGAGGCAGTGGTACAAGTCTACCCTAGTGAGCAGAACTAGCTCCTAGGTGGTGGTTTGGATGAAACCCCCTTGAGGTTTACCATGTGGAAGCAAACTCTGATGTTTCTATCTAGATGCTGTGATGGGCGGTGTTGTGCAAATACTTCAAAGACAGCAATTGTAATAAAAAATAAACCCACCTGCACTCTCGTCATTTTCTTGTATAGCTCACCAGAGACCAGTGAGTTTTTTAGCTCAGCTTCAATCCTAATGAGTTTTCTTCTCTTTAATAATCTGCTGTTTGAGAATCCCAGACCAACTGTGCTGCTCCTAAAACGGCTCCATTGTAGCTCTTTCATCTTGATGAAATAAGCTCTTTGAGCAACTCCAAGTTTATCAGAGGTACTCTGCAATGGGATCAGTCTGCAGGACGTAGTCTGAGGTGTTCCGAAGAGCTTGGGAGGTGTGGGAAAGACTTGTGCCAAGTCCTTTTCTTGTAGTAGCCTCACATCATGCTGTAAGCAGCAGTCTGGGTTTTATTTTTGCTTGCATGGCAGAAAAAAAAAATATGTGGGAATTGTCATTGGTGGAACAAATCAAAGTTCATATGGGGTTGTTTAATCCTCTTCAGTAGGTTAGTCTCCAACTAAAATATAATTTAGCAAAAAGAGAGTTGAAGCATTCATTCTGGATGATGCTGAGATTCAACACAGTGACCTTCCTGGCTTTTCTCCAAACTGATTCACTTCTTTGCTTTCTCTTTGGTCTGCCCTGGCCCATCCATTGCTGAGCCCTGCAGATGGGCTCTCGCTGAGCCAGGCACTTCGGCCGTCACTGAGGTACAGCTCAGCTTAGTGAGGACTGTTACTGTGGAGAATAAAGCCTTCCCTCTGCTAACTGGAGTTGTTAAAGATTTTTCCTTCTTGGTGGGCTTCATATCCTGTGAGCTAAAGCTGGAGTGAAGCAGCCTGGGTGAGAACCTGCGGGTTTGACCAGCCATGGGCTGGGCTGTGGTGGGACCCGAGTGCTGGTCCACACTGGGTCATGTTGTCTTCTGGCTCTCCATCCCAGTCTGCCTTCAGCTGTGCTTTGGCCTCCAGGTCCCTGTAAAGGAGGCCACCTGTTTCAAGCTTTAGTGAAGGGTTTTTTTCTTTTTTCTGCCTTGGGCAGCAGACTGGAATGAGGAGCCAAGGCCAGAGAGGCAGGCAGTGAACTCTGCTTGTGGGGAGCAGCAGAACCAGGTGAGCAATTTCCTGCTGTAGGAGCAAACAGGACTGGGTCTCCGATGGGGATAATTCCACTGATTTCACCCCAGGAGCTGGCTCTGCAGTCGCTGTTGTACCTTTAGATGGAGCAAAGTCGGGGATGTGTAAATCACAGACATGGAATATTGTTTTAGCAAATCTCCTGTTCTGTTTTCATGGACAGGGAAAAAAAGAGAGGGTTGTTGTCCTGTCTGCGCTCCCCCCACCCCCGTGTCCTAGAATATTGCAGCAGATGATGGGGCTGGATAGGGAGAACAATACAAAGATAATGACACTTCTTCCCCCGCCCCCCCCACCAAACAACTCCCTCCCTTCCTTTTTTCTCTTCCCTCTTTGTCTCGTGTTTCTGAGTTAAGAGGATTTTTTAGGCACAGTAACGAGCTCTCGCTTTGAACTTAGAATATGTATGCTGCAAAGAAAGCCCCTGGACTGTTCTTACTTAATATGCCCAAATATGATTAGTGTCAGACTGTGAAATATCGCTTCCTTATCTCTAGGAGCCAGCAGACAGGAACATTCCTAGGGATCAGGGTCTTTTTATTTTTTTGGCAAAACGCAGACTTTGAGAAGGAGACGGCTTGTGCGCACAGTCTCTTTGCTGGCATGATCTCATAAGCCTCTGGAGAATCTCCGTGTTTCTCCCTCTCCTTCTCTCTTCTCCCTCTCTCTGCTCTCTTTTCCTCATTCATTCCTTGCTTCATCCGTCATCATCTGCCTTGACACTAATTCATGATCAAGGGACATAATTTTCAGAATGGCAGATGATTTGAAGTTGAATTTTGTTCTCAGCCATGTCAGTGTCTCGCCTACAGCTGGGGAGCAGCCCTTTCCCTCTTGCTCCCCATCCGAGTCGGACAAGAAGAGATGCTTCGAGAAGATGCCCTAGTTGCAGGTACTAATTATTTTGGGCCATCACACGGGCTGCATTGTTGCTGTTTATCTGCTGAGCAATGCTGCTTTGACAAGAAAAAAAAAAAATAAATGCCCAGCCCAATTTATTTCCATATTAAGGGTCTTGCGTGTCAACAACTGCAAACTGTGGATAAAGGATTTGTATCTCCTGTAATTTCATGGATGTGTTCAGTGGTTTTGTTGAGCAGAAGGTGGGAGAGGAGGGAAGGAAATTAGTGTTAAAATGTGTTTGCATCTTTGCTTCTTAACTGGCTGCCAAAATCT
>NW_010115239.1:151550-163573 GCF_000699245.1 Pterocles gutturalis | reverse complement strand
AATCCCAACTGTGTGGAATAATGGGAGAAACTCATTACAAATGTATCACTTCAATGCCTTGGAAGGCTTTTGTTTCCAATTCTCTTTGATCTTCAGATGGGCTGAAGATAAGAACGGAGACTGCTGTTTAATATCTTCAGTCCAGATCTGGAACTCACGATGTATGGAGAAGAGTTCTGCTGAAATCAGACCCTGGATTTTGGGCTCACTCAAGTAAGCGTGTTTGAATTGCTGGCTTTGATTGTGATCTATTCCTGCTCGCAACTTGGAAATGTTTAGGATTTAATGTATACCGAGTTAATACTCTTACATGCACCATTGGCCTCTACTGGAAAGGATTAGAGCTCTTCAGTTATAAGTCCTAAACCTTAATACTGCTCTGAAAGAATCTTCCATTTAAGTCACAGCGTACAGCACTGGGCTTTAAGCTGCAGGAGCACTGATCCTGCTGCAGCTGCACACTTCCAGGCCTGGCTGGTTTTGTGCTGAGCAAAAAGTTTTATGCAATCGTGTGAAACATTCGAATTGCGATCAGAAATGTCCTTGCTATTTTAGATGAAATCATGGAACTGCAGGTGCTACTCTAGACAGACCCATCTTCTTTGAAACAGTTCAAAGAGTAAATGTCCTAGCTGTGGCTGAAACTGGAGGAGAAAATGGTGAGATGATGGAGGGATCGTGCAGAGATTTTATCTCAAAGGCTGAGCTGAACCCTCAAAATCAAGGGAAATGCTTGTGCAAGGAGTTTGGCTTTGAACACTGCAGTGTTGTTTTGAGCAAGGGTCGATGGTCAGGGGTTCGGGAAGGGCTTGGTCCTCCAGAAGAGTCTGCAGGTGAGCTCTCAGAAAGACCTGGGAAAATGTGACCTGTAAAAGAGAAGAAATTCTGGTGTTTTAATTTGCAGGAGACAGGAGGAACAGGCTTCATGAGTGCAAGAACTACTGTAAAGAGGATCAGGAGGAGTCCTTCATTGTGTTGCCCTAGTTTTGCATTACAGGAGGGACCATAACTGGTAGGAGCATCCAGCGATGAAGGTAGCAAAGCTCTGTAGGAGTATGTCTGGAAGAGGAATGGAACAACTGAAGGTGTTTAATAGTTGCTTGGGACACATCTAGCAGGAAAGACCGGCGGAATCGATCCTGCTTTGGGGTAGAAGCAGGAGGCTGCGACAGCCTTATGGCATCTCTTTCATGCTTTTGCTGTAGATATTCAGAAACACTGCTTTAATTCTTGATGCACTTAACAGGCACCTTAAGCTAGCTCCAGTCCATGGCTATGGATTGCCGTAGGCTGCAGGGAACATGTTACATTACAGTATTATTTCTTTTCTTTTTTCTTTTGGGATCACTTACCAGCCTGCTTTGTTTGTAATAGGTCTCTTGTCGGACGTATTCATTGATAACCAAAGTGCTGTTTTCTTGACTGGAAAACATTGACTTTGAGGTTAGGGCCTTCAAATGTGTTCAGCATTTGCCAGCCTTTCTCCTGTGGAAGCCTGTGGCAATAATCCTGTGGATCGCAGGGGGAGCAGAATTCATGGGAACAGAAAATAAAGGGAAGCCTTGGAAATCCTGCTCTGAGCATTTTGTGACTCAGATGTCAGAGGAAACATGATGTAATTCTGTGTCAAAGGCACTCTGAAACCTTTCATGAGGAATTTTTTAAAATAAAAGTGACCTTTTAAATAGATTAACATTTCTGAAGAAAAAAAAAAAGTCTATTAGCGTGAAAATGTGGGGGTTGAATCACTTCTCTCAAGGTGTTGGAACAAACCCCAGGATGTTGTCTTTTCTTGATGGGGAAAAAATTTGACCGAAGTTAACATATTTTGAAATATGGAATAGATTTCCTTGTTAGCTTTATTGCCATCAGCAGGGAAGGGGACTCTCAGTGGAGAACAGGAGGAGCCTCACCAGAAGGTAGAGGATTTAACACCGTAGTTATCCTGCCGGATGAGCATCTCACCTGCCCAGGGAGGGAGTCTCCCATAATGCCGGTGCTTTCCAGACCGTGGGCACTTGTGGTCCTGGCCGGTCCCTCCTGCTGAGCATGGCACTGCCCTCTTCCCTGGGGGACAGCGAGCGGGTGTCTTGCTTTGAAACATATTCAGCAACGGGAGCAAACATTTGGAGAGGACTCCACTGATGTCCATGTGCATTAGTCATACTGTGAGGTCCTACTTTCTTTAATCATGAGGCTGGAAGATGTGTCTTTTGCTAGAAAAAAGAGGCTGTTTCCCAGCCTGTGCTAAGGAGAGTCCTTCAAACCCTTCTGTGGTTCTTCATTCCTCTGGGCTCACAGGCCACCTTCTATGTTCCCCTGCACCGGTTCTATGAAATGGCTGGCTGGGTAAAGTACTGAAAATGGAGAGTGCTCTCATCCTCTGTGTCAGCATATGTTAAAAAAATTCAATTCTAGCCATGAGATTTTTCTGTCTTTTTTTTTTGAACCCGTAATAACATTTTCTGTGACAATCTTCAAAGATTTTTCTTCTGCCTGCTTGATTTATGAACACAAAAAAGCTGGTTAGAAGTTCAAATGCTTGGATTTGTGGCTGTGATTGATTCTTGTATGTATACTTCACTCTCCTCAGATTTTCGGTTCTCAAAATACCAACTGGAATAATCTACCAAATGTGACCTCTGTAATCTTCTGCTGGGGTTTAAGTTCAGCAGAGATTTCTGCCTATAGCGGTGCTGCTCCCGTTCAAGGATGCTGAACAGCAACGGCTCCCTGGGATTTCTCAGTCCTGCGGCTCAGCTCTTGCTTCCAGCCTGAGTTTTCCTTGTGTTAGGGCAGGTTTGCACGTTGGTGTTTTCGATTCAGCTCTTGGCTTCACAACAGCCTTCTGCGCAGCCTGGGGTTGAAATGAGCCTGTGTGAGACAATAAGTGATGCCAGGCCTTAGGTGGGGGCTTTGCAGCCAAAGGGCTGCACATTGGGACTTTCTACTTCTTCCAAGTGCTGCCTGGAACCAGAAGAACTGGATATATTGGATATATGGAGTCAGTGCTGCTGGTCCCCTGGGTGGGACCGAGTCCTGTGGTTAGGTGGGTCCTGTGTAGGGTTCCCAGCCCAGATCTGCCTTTTGAAAATAGGTACTCGTGATTTGCTCTCAGCCTCCCCATAGATTCTCCCTTGCTTTTCTGTGACCCTGCTGAGGCATGTTCCTTCATACCCAGTGTCCGCAGAACTTAGGGAGGTCTGGTCTATCCATTTTTCCACCAGAGAGGGTTCAAGCCTTTCTCTTCCACAGCTGGGACAAGCTTGTTGCTGCAATGTTTAGGTGTCAGCAGTGGGTCCAAGTCTCTCAGAAAATGTGGCTAGTCTGACTTGCATGTTCTTAAATTTAGGTTCATACCGAAGAGAGAGAGGTGTGTGCCCAAGGGTACAGGCAGGTGTCCTCGCACTAATTGACACTGAAAATGTGAAGTGCTCTGTAGAGTGCAAAGAAGATGTTCTTATCTTCTGGTTAGAATTGCCACGGCAGTGTTACAGTCTAAAAAATAAAAAAAAGAGCTTATTTGGGATCTTAGAAATGTTTCTTCACCAAAGGCAGGTTGGTATGAGGTGGGAGTTCTTGATGGGAACGAAGAACAGAGTGGCTGAGTGAAAGCTTTCCATGCAGGCAGGTGGGACAAGACCAAATCCTATGGATGTTTACTTTCAGTCTAATACAGAATTTGGGAAAGTCTTTGCTTTGCCAATGGATGGATCCCACGCAGGCAATGATTAGCATTTTATGTGCAGGAAATATTATGAGCTACACTACTCGGGTCGTTTTCTGAGAGCAGAAACAATTAAAAACTGCGACACACCACATGCTGTCCATCTCCAGCTGTCTCGCTGCACTAACGGCTCCCTTCATACCCTGCTAAATTCATGCCTTAGCTTGAAGTGAATTTGCCAGTGTGTCCAAGGAGACAAAAGAGCAGGCATAACGGTGAGAATCATTGTTCGAGGCTCAATCCAAAATTGCTTTCACAAAAGCCAAATGTCAGGATAAAGATGATGGCTGGCAGGAAAGCTCCCCCCACTTCCTCTAGACACAAGCAAATAAATAAAATAATAAGCACCCAGCTCCTTGTATGTGTTAGTGCAGTCAAATAGGGAAATCTCATGCAGCATCAAATTCTTGCTGTAGCTTCGGGGGTTCTGACCTGTGTGGCACTAATCGATGCCCATTTGCCCCGACTGAGTGGTGATGTGATATTTGGGCCTCTTGCAAAGATTTGTAGTGGCTTTGTGGTGAGTTATTACCCGGGTTTATCTGGTTCCCAGTCAAAATGCTGTGTTGTTGACACAGGGGCTGTGTGCGGTTCAGGTTGTGTTCTTCAGCTGGTGTGTAAATAACTCGTGTTGCTGAGATCAGAGCATTTCTCCTGGCTAATAGCTGTGATGGGGTTTGCTCGGTGCTAGAAACATCCCCTGGGTGTAATCTGTGCTGGGGACCCCACCAGTTGTCTTCATATGGGAACTGCAAGGAATATTAATCTTCACCAGTTTGGGGACAGATTTGGGTTTTTTGTTGTTTCATGTATTTCTAGGCTTCCTTGTTTTCAAGAAAGACTAATATCTAGATGCTGTCAATATTTTATCACGTACAATGAAACAGCTCCAGGGTGTGGCTTCTGCAGGAGCCTGGGCGGTGTCAGAGGAGCTGGCTGGTGGAGCATGGCCATTGCACCAGCCGATGGCTGGGATCTGCACTTGCTGTGGGCAGCTGGGCTCAGTACAGGTGAAAACAAAGAGCTCTGTTCTTTTCCTCATAATCATCTGCATGTGGCCTGCACGTCTCTGACTGACTGTGCCCATCCGTGGGAAGTAGGGCTGCTTGAATGGAGACAGCTGGACAAAGAAGGGAGCAAGGAGTCTGTCCATGGCCACCTCAGTCCATCGCATCTGTCACCTTGGTTAGTGAAGAGTGGAATAAGATTCCCTGGGATCAACAGAATTTGCATTGAACCAGTGGATTCTGATAAGTGTGCTTCAGGTGTTAAATGTTCTTTGTCACTGTATTTGCTCCAAACCCAAGAAGATGAACCTTCACTTCCTGAAGTAATTACGAGCAAGTTTTCATGGCCTTTTCCACCCCTCCCAGGTACCGTGGGTTTTTGGGTTTGGCTAGGTGCTTTGCTGTCAACACTTCACAGCATTCTGTGCTCTGGCAGCGTTAGATTTCTGGGTACCAGGGAGTTAATGGGATGGAAGGTGTACCTCGTGGCCACATTGAGAAGGTCATGGCTTAACCCTCCATGTGTGCTGAGATACACCTGTCTGTGTGGCTGAGGATGGACAGATAGAAAAGATGCCACTGCAGAGGCTTGATACCGCAAGCTGTTTGAAGGGCCACATTTCTCACTGTTTCTAATCTGGCCTCTCTTTCTCTGCCTGTTAATTCAGAAATACCAAACCAAAACCCCTTTATAGCTCAAGGGCAGGTGTCTAGCCTAAATCCACCTCATTACTATTAATGTATAAAACTTTTGAACTTTTCTAGACAGATGGCTAGTACCAGAGTCTGTAGCCTTACTTTGAGGCCAGGAATGTGCACTGGCCATGTGTCAAACCAGCAAACCTTTTATGCCAAAAGACTCTAAATTTGCTGTTGTGACATTTCAATAGATGAAGAAAACAGTCACAAAGGATGAAAAAGCAGGTGATGTGTTGTGAGTGGTGATGAGTATTTGCAGCCCCTAGTGTGTGTTATCCCATCTATGATATCTGGCATGTTAGAGGCGAGCTGAGCAAATCAATGAAATGCAGAGAGGGGATTGTGTTAGTGGAGGAACTTTGTCGGTCAGCTATTGTTGTACTTTGTTCCATAAATGTTGGCCTGATGGTAAATTGTCCCAGACAGATACTGCATACATAGAAGTTTGTATAGACAACAAAGGACTTTGGAAATCCATCCAGGCCTTTCTTGTTTCCCTATCCATCAACAAGCTACCAGGGTCTTTGAGATGCCTTGTTATTTGGCTGAATTGTTCTTAACAGGAGGACTTAATTGTCTTCTTATTAAGAAGACCTGCTTGTATGAGCCCAGAATAAGACTGACCTGAAACAGTACTAGTGTGAACCTGAATTCAGCAATTTATGATGCTCAAAAAATGTTGTTTGCTCTGCTCTTTCATTGCCTTTGGCCTTCCTGGGTTTGACCATACTGGAAATTGAAATGGCAAATAGCAGCAATAAAACTAAGCCCTCTTGTGATTCTTCCAAGAAGAACAGGAACTTCCAGAAATCTCCTGAGAAGGGTTTAGCTCATGAGGTTTGCAGCCCTGTTCAGCCTACATCAAGGAGTCTGGAGAAAGTTCAGAGGAAACACCCAAGCTTTTGAGCAGTTCATCAGGCTGAGCCCTTGCAGGCTCTCCCATTACTGATGTCTGGTTATACACTGTTCCTCATCAGAGGCTCGGCATGTCTCCTCCACAAACGAGCACTGTTCAGCCCCCCTTTGCCATCCCATGCTGTCTTCTCTCTGAGTCCTGTTTCCTTTTAATTGTCTCTGAAGAAAAGTTAACTTGCCGACATAATTTTCTCTTGGAAATGATATTACAGCTTCTAAACCAAGGCTGGGTCAGCAGTATCACATGGATAAGAGTTTTTCTCATGTGATACCGTTTTAGTAGAAGATTAAGCTTTTAACCCTGAAATAAAAGCAGCCTTACTTCTTCTCCCTCCCTCTCGTTATCACTCCTGCTTTTTTCTTTTTTTTTCCTCAGGCCCCATCATTTAGATACGACATCAATTCTGGCTGCTGGTCTAGTGAGCAATCCATCCTGAGACTTGATCCAGGGACTTAATAAGTGTGAAACTGAAGGGAGAACCGGCACAAGAAGTAGACAGGGTCCTGCCAGGCAGAAATTTTATAAGTCGCTAGAAAGCAAAGTGCAGATGGATATTCTCCAAGATGCCAGGAAGTTACTGTTATCGCTCAGCATCATGTTGATGAAACATAGGTACCTAGAAGGTATTGTCAGGGACTAGATATTTTGCTGTGGACCTTCTGCATTTAAGTCAAACCACTGCTGGCTTCATGCTTGAGTGTATGCAACAACCTAGCTGTGGCCTTGGATTTCTTGCTTCTCTTATACAAGACTTTGCAAGGCAAGAACCAGCCTCAGAAATGAAGGCTGTGCTCAGTTGGAGCTAATGCTTTGAGCTGCAGAGGGAGAGTCCTTTTGTGGTGGGAGGGATTCCTGCTGGGATAGTCCCCAGTGCTAAGTCCCCAAGTCTCCAGCTCTCCTCCAGGTCATCTTACAGCCTCCCTCTCCTCAAAAGGATCTAAACTCAGGGCATCATGTTGTAGGATGATGCAGTGTCTGCCCTGGTGCTGCAGTGCTGGGGAGGGCTCCTGCGCTGACCTCTTGGTGTGGGCTTGCACCAGTGCTGGGGGACTCGGAGCAGGGCTGTAGCTGACTTGCTCCCACGGGTATTGAAACCCTACAGCCACAGGGTAGATCACTGGCTTTAGGGTTTTCACTGAGGGAGGTTTGTTAGATGAACGTTCTTTGTTGGTGGGTTTTGGTCTGACCTATGCTTGGCTGCCAGACCTGGGCACTTTTGGAAACTTTGATGTCTGAGAGCTTTATCATGGCAGGAGTATAGCTGCTGGGACCTTTGAAGGCTGGGAAACTGAGCAGGGGTTGAGGATCCCTGAACGCTGCAGCTGATGGTGAACAGCATGTGTGCTAGTGCTGTTCCTGCATGGGGGAGTGTGAGGCTGTGCTGGAGACCTGGGGTGAGCAGGGCATAGAATCACAGAACGGTTTGGGTTGGAAGGGACCATGAGCAGGGACACCTCCCACTAGCCCAGGTTGCCCAAAGCCTCATCCAGCCTGGCCTTGAACCCCTCCAGGGATGGGGCATCCACAGCTTCTCTGGGCAACCTGGGCCACTGCCTCACCACCCTCACAGTGAAAAATTTCTTCCTAATGTCTAGTTTAAATTTCCCCTCTTTCAGCTTATACCCATTACCCCTTGTCCTCTCACTATACTCCCTGATGAAGAGTGCCTCCCCATCTCTCCTGTAGCCCCCTTCAGGTACTGGAAGGCTGCTGTTAAGTCTCTTCAAACCCTTCTCTTCTCCAGAGCGTCCACTGGAGCAGGCTGGGGCAGTGCACGGATGCTGCTGGGGGTGCTGGACGAAATGTTGCTGTATTGTTCAATGGGATCTCCCCTCAGGGCTGCCTAACAAGCACTGCTGCATGGCTGCTCTGACCCCACCTGGGCTACCCAGGAGCTGCAGGGTGGAGAGGTCCCAAAGCCCCGTGTGCAGGACCAGCACCTCAGCTCTGTCCCGGCAATCTCTTCCCCGCGGCAATCTCTTCCCCGCACCGTGCTGCCACTGAAGATCTTATTTCTGCCATGTGAGCAGGCGGCTCCTCTCCTCCCACGTTGCCGTGTTGACGGCTCATTTTGGTCAGCGGTGGGTTTAAGCAGCAGGAGGGCATCAAACGTTCCCACCCTGCAGGAGGCTGCTTGAACGTGCTCAGCCCAGAGCCAGCAACTTAATCATGTCAAGGCGAGCTCCCTCCCGCTGGCCCTGCGACCTCTGGGGTTTGCAGGCCAAATGCTAATGCCGGTGATCTCCATCCCCCTTCACATCTCTATTCCCCGCTGCCTCGTGGAAAAAGGAAAAGAAGGTGATGTACAGTAATCTGATCTGTTTTAAGATTGTTCAAAGGCACTTGTTACCCATTAGAGAGATGGGAGCATCCTCTAGGACCTCTGTTTTCTCTCGCCTTTCCTCTTCCTTCATCCTCTCCTAATGTCGTGAGCTGGGTTTGCACATTTGGAGGGGGTGCAGGCGTGCAGCTTGGTGTCCGGGTGCTTGGATGGCGGAGCTGGGCAGAGCCTGCTGCGTGGCTGCTGCTGCTGCAGGGTGCAGAGCTGGCAAAGGTCCTCCTGGGAGCAAACCATCTTCCTCCCCTCCTTGCCTGCTGGAGAGGTAAACTCCCATGGGGAACAAACCCGAACAAGGTGAGTGGCTGAGCCCGCTGGGGTGAGAGGGGTTTAGTCTTGAACAGAGGCCAAGGCTCATATCTGAGTGAGGTCCTCAGCGGAGTGTGGAGAGCAAAGTGACAGTAGCACTGAATCAGCAGATCCCTGCTGGCTGTGGGGAAACACAATCAACCTTTCTCTGTTTGCCCTGTCTGCTGGGCCTGGCGGACCCACAGCTCAGGGAAAGCTGTCACATTTTTTTTGTGGGAGAGAGTTACAGCCCTGCTGCAGGGTATTTTCTGCTGCATCTGCAGAGCTTTGCTTTAGATGATGGGCAGCGAGTGTATGTGCAGGGAGATGCTCCTGCAAACTAGGTCTGTGGGATTGATGCTCAGTGCCTGGAGGATGCTGAAGTGTTTTTAAGATGAAAATCTTCTCGAACAGGCCATCCTATAGATGCAGATTGAGTTCATGAGGGCAGGTCTGAGCCTTGCAGTTCTGCCTTGGGCATAATTTCCTTTGTCTTGAGTGAAGATTTTCCGAAAAGTAATAAGGACAGTGAGTGAAATCACTGGTGCTCTGGTATTTTACATCACCTGAGGATCTGGCCTCAGGCACTGATGATAATTGCCTGCTGAGATGACACAGCAGTAAATATTAAGCTTCAATTTAATGTTGTATTTATGTACAATAGAAGTTGACAAAGCTTTACTTCAATAAATTGCTTTTCTTATAAGCTCTCTAGAAACCTGGTGGTGTATCTATGCTCCTCAGCAAAGATTTAGTAACAGATGCTGTAGCCATGTCTAATATTAACAAGATTTCATTAGCTATAGATAGCATGCTGCTCTCATTTCAGTATGATGTTTGCTCAGAGATAGCTACTTGAAATTGAGAGTATTTTGTGATGCATTTATTTGTACTTCTCTTACTCCTTCTAGTCTGAAAATTCAATGTGGTTTCCTTGCCTGTAGTGTGAATTAGCGAGGTAGTGTTGTATTAATCTCCTCTGGGCTCAATTCCAGTTTTCTTATTTGCACCAGCTAGGATCTGACTCCAAATGTGGCTTCCACAGGACTGTTTGTGGATTAAGATATTGTTCCGCATAAGTGTACAATAATCCAGTTTTAATTGTGTTTTTACAGCGACTGTAACAAAAGTCTTAACGGTAATGGGTGACTGTAGACCTTCAGGTTTGACCTGAATAGCAGGAAAAGCTTTGCAACGAAATCTTGGAGAAAGGACTGTTAAAGATGTAGGGGCAGGGAAAGTGGGATGGGATGCAGCTTCCATTTAGGCGCATTGGCTTGGTTAAATACGACCTCTCTGTAAGCTACACTACTGTTCTTCTGCCTAGAAAAGGCAGGTATCTTATCTGTGGTCCAACAGATTTTTGTTGATGGGGGAGCTGTCAGGACAAAAGATGATGTGAGGTGGGGTCTTGTGAAGTGGGTTTTATGGCTGACTTTATTAAATATTTCTGTTAGTGAAGTTGTTGCAAAGAGAAGGATCGTGCCCATGATGTGCTGTTGGGTGGCATCAACACAGGAGGAGGAGGATTAGGTAAGTGGAGCAATGGGAGTGGTTTGACATTTGACATTTAAGTTCAAGGTGATTTTGGATTGAGATCAGGAATTTTTGTTGTAGATTGAAGGCTCACAGGCTGTCAATGACAAGTGAAGGAACTGTGTACATCAATCACAGATGCCTTCAAGACAGCAACATAATCTGAAGGGCAATGTGCAGACTGGCACCAGCAGTGATAAGGACGCACTTATGTCATGGTACATGGTGGCCATCCGATCTGGGAATCCCATGTATAGCTCTGCTTGCAAACCTCTAAAAAAGCAAAAATCCCAGCAGAGCAGGTGCAGAGAAATCTGGATGCTAGAAAAGATTAGGAACAGGTTTATTTTATGTGGATAAGGACTTGCATGGTCTCATGCACAGGTTTTCTGTGTTTTGGCCCCAGCTTTGTGTCATGTCTGGTCTAGTCTGTAAATACTCTGAATGTCCAAGTCTGCGTTTTCCTGTCTATTTTGGGATGAGGGCTATGTGCATTGCAAATTACATATGTATTTGATGCTGAAAGGGGAGATATTACAACTTGATAACAGGGGGAGTGGAATGGATAAATTTTGAATTTGATAACTGTCCCCCATGGGCTTTCTTGCAACGTCCAGTGAAGCATCTGGACATGGTTATAATGAGGGATAACTGGACAAGGTGTGCTGCTGATTTATTTGGGTGTCATTTCTTGTGTTCAGTGTATTAAGTGATCAAAAGGTGTTGGAAATACAGAACAGAAATAAGAGAAGGAGGTGGAAACTAGAAAAAGGCAGTGAACTCCCTTGTGAAGTGATAATCCAAGACACACAAACCAGAGGAAGATGCTTGAGAGTTGGCAGGGCTGAGAAAGTTTTGAGCAGATCAGATGGGAACCTGCAGTGTACTACGTAGCTGGTGGTTTTGCTGGTATGTGTTTTGTTATTTCTTATTTTAGGGAAAAATGGTGCATTTTTGAAGTGCCTCTGTGTGCAGCACACCACAAACCAAGTTTATGGGAATGAAAAGGAAGGTCTATCCCCATTTCTCTCTTCTGAAACCGGCAGGTGTTAGGTGTAACCGCAAAGGTAAATTGTGGAAGGCTGGGAGGGTTGGTTCCTGCAGAACGAGGAGAGGGATGGGTGAAGGAGCTCCGCTGGGCAGGTTTTAACAATAAGTTTGTGGGAAGAAGGACTGAACTCCTGGTTTGTCTTGTCCACCTCAGTTTTCTTCATCTCTGTACCAAACAAACAAATCCCTCAAGCTTTTTGGAAGCTTGACAATATCACACCTCACCCTCTGTTTCTCAAGCTTGGACCAGTTCTGCAGGAGAAACACAGTTGGGTTCCCCACTGGGCCAAGGTAAGAAATGTGGAGGGACACCAGATGGAAAGGCTGATCTGGAAGATACCTGGTGCCAGGAGGTTTGTGTCCTTTCGCAGAGCTTCCAGGCTGCTGTGGAGGCTGTCTGGTCTTGAGGCTTCAGCATATCCTGTCTTGTTGACATGGTTGGTGGCAAGCAAAAGCAAAGGA
>NW_010115239.1:125498-151510 GCF_000699245.1 Pterocles gutturalis | reverse complement strand
TGCACAGAGTGGGCTCTGATCCTGCCTTTTTAGTGTGTTTGGTGCAAGGTTATATCTGAATGAAACGTTCCGATTGTTCACTTGGGGGAGGTGAAGGAAGTCACTGGGCTAGTCCCAGTGTGGGTGTCGGGTGCTTCTTCCTAAGGGCTCTCCTTGGCTCACTTTGCATATCAGTGGCTGCAGTGAGGAATGAGGCTATTGGGATTTATACCTGTGTTTGCAGAGTGGTGTACATCACCTCTGCTTGGTGTAACTCTCTGTTCTGCTGTTAGTTAGGAGGGGAAAATCCAGAGCAATGTGAATGGCAATCAGTGAACCTTTAAAGGAGGATCTTGCCCAATGAGAGTAGAGTGTGATGCATTGGGCAGAGGTTCTCAGCATGTCACCCTAACTATTTCTTGTAAAAATAAGTGGGGTTTGATCAAAAACACTTAGCATGTGTCAACATTAGGGATTTTTTTTTAATTGCCAATCCCAGAAAAGAGGTGAGTCCCACCGAGGTGTGACTTCGGTGACTCTTGCCAAGACAGCAAAAACTTTGATGTTGGAAAAGCCAAGTTAAACAAGACACAATTAGGACTAACGCACCCCCCACAGCTCCCAGAGGCCAATTTATAGATCCTGAGGGGGCCAGGATTGGACCTTGCTGTGTCTTGTTTGCCTTGGCTACATAACACAGCAAACCCGTGTGCCTCTGGCTTGGCGTCCTAGGCACAAGTCACACCTGCAGGAGGCTCAGGCACTGCATCTTTTTTCCTTTCTCCTCTCTGTCCAAGTCGTTTATTCTGCTACAGTGCAATATAATCCTGATACCATGGTGCTGGCTTTTCTGATGAAGAGGGCTCCCCAGCTGTGCTGGGATGACACAGGCTCCCATGTACTACAAGCCGCTCTTTCCCCCATGATTTGCCCATGTTTTGTGTATCTCTTGTGCCTGGCAGTTGTCTTTTGCTCTGGTTAGAAACTGAGAGATGTGCAGATAGCTGGTGTGTAGGGAGCATTTCAGGAACCTTTTTAGCTTCCTTCAAATATTTGACCTTGGTGAATATTGAAGATGGAGCAGTAAGTTACCACCAGATTGCCTGGTGCTCTGAAATGGAAATGCAGCTCTAACCCGCCTGGTGCCGCAGATCCCACGCTCACCTGAGCTCAGGAATTTTTGGGTCTATTACCTAAGAAGTTTTAATTTAGACTCTATTGCTCATGTGTTTAGAAGTTTTCAGTCTTAATCAGGATGCTGTCTATGAAATGGGCTCCTGTAAATGCTAGCTTTTCAAGGCTTGTCAGGGCACTTCATACACAGTCTCTCTTTGGTTTTTTGGCTGTAGAAGAATCTAGTATCTTTTTTTATTTGAAACTCTTTCCTTCTGCATGAACACCACCGTGTACAAAGATGCTTTCCAGACAGTGTAGGGAGAAGACTCCTGACTTCCGAGTCAGGCCAGCCTCAGGCTGGAGGCACAGGTAATGTTTTATTTTTCCACCTGACATAGCTGGGAAACACAGACAAGCTTTCATGCCTGCAGACCCTCTTGCAGAGCTATTGCTTGCCTTGTATCATTGGGCCATAGGGCTGCAACTGCTCTGCATTAAGGACGATACTCATCCCTATAAAGCCAGTGACACGTGACTGCAGAGGTCAACGTGCATCAACTTAATCGTGTTGGTTTAGTCCTGGAAAGGGCTTGGAGGGGCTGAGGAGCCTCCAGTCTCAACAACTGGTAGGTTGAATTTGCAGACAGCGTTCAGACGAGCTGAGACCATCCTCAGTTTGGGAGGTTCATGTGTAAACCCCACGTTAATGCTTGTTTAGCATCTGGGGAGGTTCATGTGTAAACCCCACGTTAATTCTTGTTTAGCATCTACCATCTCCACAATTGTTTGTCTCTGCTTCTGGGCTCCCCTGAAGGTGTTTAGTCTCCCAGAACCACGTGAGGACCTCAGCAGGTTTCAGAGGGCAGGGTGCCTCCCCTGAAGGTGTTTAGTCTCCCAGAACGACATGAGGACCTCAGTAGGTTTCAGAGGGCAGGGTGTTGGCATGGAACGTGCTGAGACACTGGAGAGAGGACTGGTGCGATGTTGGGGAGGTGCCTTTGTACAGCTGTCTCCTCCTGTGGCCATTAAACTCACCCCCAAATTAAAAAGCAATAGCAAGAGCCATTTAATGGCACCCTGGTGAGCGGGAGGAGGGGCACTTCTCAGCTTTCCCATCGTTTTCATGTGCGCTGCTGTCCCTGAGGGATGTGCCCTGGGTGCCTGCTCATTTCAAAGATGCAGAGGGGGAGTGTTGGAGGATTTGTTATCCCATGTTACAGCTCCTTTGGGGACAGTTTGGTATTTCTCACACTTCCATGCAGCAAGGTTTCCCAGAGCCTCAAACTTCGGGATGGTGCTGAAGTCACAAAACGTTTCCCGGTGTGGCTTCGCTCCGCTGCTGGCTCGTTCGAGACCATCCAGGGCTTCACCCCTCCTCGCTGCGGGGCTGCGCGATGCTGTGCGGCGGAAGGTGGCGGGGTGTGAACGGTGTCGTTATTATCCCGGGGAGGTTAACTGGTGGAAGCAGCACCGGTTGAGCTGACTGGTGTGAATGAATGAACTCATTATAGTTCACTGCCTTCAATAAAAAAAGTTGTGAATCTTAATTAAAAGCACAGTCGTCTGCATTGGTGGAGACATTGTTTTGGGCTGTTTCTTTAGCTGTTAACAGGTTGTAAAACATTAAGAATTTCTTTTTTGGGGGGGCATTACTAGTAAGGCGGCTCAAAAAAAAGTTTTTTTTTTTATTTAAAAAAAAAGGAAATCTGCTTCTGTTGTTCTTATCTCAGTCCCAAGTGCAGTTCCCCTGCAGCAGCTTTGATCATGGGTGACCCTCCTGCTACCTTTATTTCACACTCCCTGTGGACTACAAGTTTTCTCTGCTCTTTCTCCATGCCCTTACCAAAATATCCCCAGCATCCTCTTTCTCTGCATGCATACATCTGGGTCCCCGCTGCCCGTGCAGCTCAGATGGCCGCTGGCTTCTCTGCTCTTCCAGCCGTGGGCATGTCCCGGAGGAGAGGCTGCTGAGCCCCGCAGTGCCACGTCCCGGGGTGGTGCGCTCCGGCAGAGGATGCCACTCGGTGTCTTTCACAAGTGACTGTGTCTCGAGGTTTCTGCCTCCAGCACCTGGGAAGCAGGTGGCTCCAATCTTTTTGGGTTATGAAAATAGGGCTTGTAAATGCACATGTAGCAGAAGCAAGGCTTAGGGGATGGCCTGGTTCTAATTTTCCCCGATATTGGTTTTTCCCATGTCAAGTTGCTTCCTTACCTGAGGGGAAGGAGGGTTTGGCTTGTAATCATTTCATGAAGATTTCTTCTCAGTGCTAGAAAGTCTGCAAAGGCAGCAGGTTGCAAAGCTCAGGCCTGTGTGGTTTTTAAAGCATTGCTATTCTGCTGTAACACATCTACGGGGATAAAACATGCTTTCCAGATTCCTTTCTGCAGAAGAGGTATAAATCCTGCATCAGCCAGGGGCTTTGAGCGAGCTGTTCTTGCGAGGAACACAGAAATTGTTGGGTTATGTGTGAAAAAACAAGAAAATCAAGAAAGATGACAAGCATTCTCCTTTTTTGATTAATTATATACCAAGTCTTTCAATTGTTTGTTAAAGCCCCTTTCATTCCATGTGAATGAATGGACATCACATTTCTGCTGCTTTTGTTTCTCCATTGGAAACCTGAAATTTCTTCATGGAAATGGATATGAAGAAAGGAATTCCTTTCATCGAAGGGTATGTTATCTGTAGCAAAAAGCATTTTGATAGGCGTTCTTTTTTTTTTTTTTTCCACGCCCCGTTCTGGTATCATTAACCACGATGAACAAAACCCTGTTGTTGTGTGCGGGTTTCCTGTGGAATGACCTTGCTCAAGTCTGCAGCCTGAACGTGTTACCATGAAGCAGCGCAACGATATGATCTTATAACAACTGAATGTTCGCTCAGGGTGAGATTTCATGGCAGGTGATATTTCCCCCACAACAATACCATCTGCAATTATTTCCCTACATCCAGTGTCACCGAAAGGTCTGTCCCAGTGAAAGGCTCTGAATGGTCTGTTTTCACTTTCAACACTCAGACTTTCACTTGGAGGTGAAAGTTCGCTCGAACCACGTCTTGGTGAAATATCAGAATATCCAATTCCAGAGCAGGTTCAGAGAGTGTTTCATAACATTTTTGAACCAGATGTCAAACTGATCTAAGAGGGAAGATGGGGGCGTCTTTAATGTGTCACCATACTTTATCTTAGAACAAATAAACCTTCTAATTCTGCGAAGGGAGGTCGTGGCGAGGAAAGCAACTCAAGGTCTTGTTTCAGTGTGCCAATGACATCGGTCTGCCAGGGAAGTCAAAACAGTTGGAGCCCAATCCTGGAGGTGTTGCTCAGGCAAAAATCCCAGTGATCCTTAGTAAACATTTTGCCTGATTACCAGTGACTGAGCTGCTTCAGGACTGCACCTCTCTACTTTGTGAAGGGTACAGTCTTTGCAGGATTGGCATTTATAAATAAAGATGTGGTGTTTTTGCTTGTCACCTGCTTTTAACTATTTCGGTGATGGTGTGGGACAGTGACAGGTATCTTGGAGTTTGGGGTGGATATGGTTAGACACTGGATGATTACACTGGCCCAGGCTGCCCAGAGAAGCTGTGGATGCCCCATCCCTGGAGGGGTTCAAGGCCAGGCTGGATGAGGCTTTGGGCAACCTGGGCTAGTGGGAGGTGGCACTGGGTGGGCTTTAAGGTCCCTTCCAACCCAAACCAGTCTGTGATTCTGTATACCTGTGAAGTTACAATACCCAATTACATATTGGTAGCATTGAGGCTTTAATTCTCCAGGCTTGTTGCTGGACTGATGCTGGGTTGGAGAGTAACTGGGGACAAAGCAGCTGCTTTCATCTTCTGCTGTTCTTTTTGTTTCATCCCCTCAGGAAACAAAGGTTATGTAGTTGTGTGTTTGCAAGTCTGCTGCTGTCTATTTGCAGCCCTCTAATATAGCCTTTGAACCACCAGCCGATTGCAACAAGATTTGATGGAGGGAGCGAGGTCCCAGAGCTGTTGGGCTGGTGGCTCTTTGACCAAAGCAGGTGATGGGGGTAGTGGAGAGATGGGGCTGTGGGGAGGAAATGTGTTGTCTGGTCAGGCTTTAATGAGCATCGGAGAATATACAGGGGAAAACAGATCTGTAGGAAACCAGGCTTTGCTGGTTTTGCTCTCAGATAATGTGTCTGCATGAAGCAAAGTTCAAGGGGGCTGAGAGCTGTTCAGACAGCCCGGGAGCAAGATCAGCTATCCTTTGGGCACCTCTGCTGGGGTCCACAGGGTCTCATGGGTGTTGCTGAACATCTACAAGGTCCCACCATGTGTGCTGCTGACCCTGCCTTCCCCTGCCTGCTCTAACATGCGTGCTTCAGAGCCAAGGGCATCCTCACCACTGCTCAGCCTGGCTGTCCTCAGCCCCCTCCACCTTCTGCCACCACTGGGGGCATTGTCCCCAGCCTGTGAGAGCCAGCAGCATCCCTTGCTCTGCCCAGTTAACCCCAATCCCTCCCCTTCCTCAGCCCCCAAATGCAGTTCTTTAATCCATGATTAAGATGCTAAAAGTGCTGGCTCGAACAAGGCAAATATTTCATGCTTTGGGGGGGCTGAAGCTGCAGCCCTGGGCTTTGTCCCTGTAGAGGAGGTGGGGGCCTTTCGCTCCTGCATGTCAGTTGAAAGCAATTTATCCTAATCCGATTAGCGGCTAGTTCAGCGCCAGCCAGCTCGCACAGCCCGGTTAGCGGGGGCTCAGCAGCTGGCGTTCACCCTTCGAGTGCAGGGTGCTCATCCTCTCGAGGGGGCTGGCTCTGGGGAGCCGACAGATTCTTTGTGTCCACGTGTGCAGGATTATAAATAATAAAACTACAGGTTCAGAGCCGTTGCGGGCAGAGGGTAGGGCTGCCGGGCTGCGCGGCTTTGTCTGAGCTCTTGGCTCTGGCTGCAGCAGGGGAACTCGGGGGCTCATTTTCCTTCGGTGGAGCGGCAGGGGGGTTAAGGCTGAGTGAATGGCTTGTTTCATTTGGATGTCCCCCTTTGGAGACATTATATGTGAATGAGTTTGTTGCCCTCTGGTTAACCCTTTTTGAGACCTGCCTTTCTTTTTGAAGCGTCCTCTGGGACTTGCCTGGTTTTTCCAGGTTGTTTGCTTGTGGGGGGACACCGGGCTGACCAAGACTGGGCTGTGACTTTATCCCCTTACCCTCCCTCTCTGGAGAGCTGGTTCCTGGCCCCACCAGTATGAGCTGTTGTGTCTCCAGTTGATTGCGGAGCTGCTTTGTACCCCTCATGGGCACTGGGCTGGTCCAGCTCAGCTGTCTGCTCTGAGCTGTCGGATGTGTGATGCCAAGTGGTGTGTGTGCATAAATCTCAGCTCATCTCTGCTTGTGTGATGGCTGGTTTAGGCAAATGCTTCTTGATTCCCCATTTTTTCCCCACAGGCTGGTAACACTGAGTAGGGCATCAGGAGAGACGGCAGGGTGCTCCAGGTCCTGTCATCTGGATGTGAAATGGGATTTCAGGTGGTACGGACAAACCCCTGTCCCCTCTTATGCCATGCCTGCCCTCTCTGGTCACCTGCTCAGGGCAGAGCTTGACTCTTGCTGAGAAGGGGAGTTATCCGTGGCTGGTAGGAAATACCTGTGCAAACCCCCATGAGGACAGGGCATGGCGCGTGTTTCACTCCTGTGATGTGGAGGGAGGTTGAGCTGTTCAGACTCAGTTTGCAGCGTCTGCTCTGAAGTTTTCCAGGGAGCTGTGTCTGAGTTAGCCATCGTGCTTGTGAAGGCACCTCTTTCTGAGCAGGAGGGGATCCCCGGATCAGCTCCTCGCCTGGCACTCCAGGAGCTTTGTGGAAATGTTTTGCAAACCGTGGCACAGAGGGATCTCCGTCACAGTTTGGCTCCTGAGGGTATGATGTACAGATATTTTTGCACCTCTAGAAATATCCTGGTCTAGCTGTCTGTGTGAGCCTAGGCTTCAGGAATTGTTATAATTGGAAGATTTACTGCTGAAAGTTATGATTTATGGGCCAGATCTGCTCTTCCCTGTATTGCTGAATACCTGGAGTTTCTTCTTAGAAGCCAGTGGTGTAACACAGAAGTAAACCTAGGATCAAGTGCACAACTTTAATGTATGATAGATCATATATTACCTTCTTGATCCTTCAGATATATTCGTACTAACAGACTTAGACTCTTTTTTCTTTTTTTATAAGTATTTTATTTACAAACCGAACCAGTGAAAGATCTTTCATGTATTACGAATTTTCCATTTTTCTTAACAAGGTAGCAAATGTTCATTGATTTATAGAGATGAGATCAGATAAGGGAAAAATAAGCAGAAAATCATGTCAGGAAGTTTAACACAGTTAATTTGATGACCTTTAGATGTCAGTATAATCAAAGAATAACACAAAACTTGGGGCAGATTTGGAAATCTTCCCACGTGGTAGAATTTGGTGGTCTCTTTCCTTGCTCTAGTTTGTTGGACTCTGGCTCCTGGGGAACTTGTTGCTGCTGATTTATGTCTTTGTCCGATGTGCAGCTAACATGAAGGCGAGGCATGTGTGTAGCTAAGTGGCAGGAGACCTTCCTGAGTGTTTTTCTGTGGCAGATTGTCACTGAGGGATTTTGGCTCTGCCATCTTCTGGAGAGCACAGCTTCTGCCCCATCATTCAATGAGGACGGCAAGGGAAAGGGAAACAACTTCACCGGCATTTTGCTCTGTGACAAATACTTGTAATAACATGGATCTCTCAAAATAAAACTATTCAGTAAGAATTGTGGTAAATGCTTGCACAGAAATGAATTCAGCAGTTTTCTCTATCTGTAAACCTGTTTCTCCACCATTACTGATATTTTAAAAGCCCTTGGACAGTAGAAGTGATATTCTAGTCCTTGGGGATTTTTTACATCAGACGGGCTGGTTGTATTGCTGCTGACATGATGGGCGTGCTACTCTGTTATTATAGAGTTGCTTTGAAGTGTTGAATTATGTGAGCAAAAATGTGCATGTAAACATTCTCGTAGTTGCCCATCAGTGCTAGGTTATGTGTCCTGTGTTGCTTTGGTCACAGTGTGCTCATGGGTTTGAACTTCCTAGTCCAGGTGGGTACTGCTGTTCTCAAGTCCTGGGTGGCAACCACTTACAGGTCATTCATGAAACAAATGACATCAGCATATGCGGTTTCTGTATTTTCTTTTGACTTTGCATTTTAAAAGCATGCTTCTATAAAGACCATGCAGAATTTGCAAAAAGCCAGGCAATGAGCTGGAGGCCATTTCAGCAATCTGCCCTGTCCACTTTAGCGTCTGTCCTGTTGTTCTGAAACACTCTTCTAATTGCAGTTTTCTGAGGCAGGATTTCATGCGATTGACAGGAGCCCATTAAGTCAAATTTGGCCCCTGAATTATATTCTATTTAAAAGATCCAGCACCCCCCAACTTCCACAAAACCGAAGACCAACAGAATGTTTCCATTAGAAGGAAATCCAAATGGAAACAGCTTTTAAATCTGTCAAATATACGTTCCTTTTCTTTAGTTGCCTGTCAGACCTTGTATGTGCACGAAGGCCAGACAGTGAATTGACTTGAAACATATTATTATCTAAAATGATATTGACATCAGAAATGCAAAACCACCAGTGAAATAAGGTGGCCAGAGATGGAAAATTCTGCTCTGGGCTTGACTTCAGATTTTGAAAACCTGCTGCGTGTGTGTTGGGTCAGGAGCTCGGGATACAGGACTTGCGTGTGAGCCTGGGTTGGGCCATAAGCAGTGATGAGATTTTGCTCTTTAATAGTCTCAAGCTGGGCTGCCCAGTGTCTGGCTCATGAGCTGCATCTGGCCTGGTGCCCATTCCCAGCCACTTGCCTTCCTGAGGGTGTCTCGGCCACAGGCAAGGAGTGGGGTATATAAATGACGTTGGCTGGCCTCAACCAGTTCTTAGCTACCCTTCCTATGGGCATCATCCCTTTTTCCCACCATGAAGCTAGATCATACAATCATAGAATGGTTTGGGTTGCAAGGGACCTTTAAAGGTCATCTAGTCCAACCCCTGATATGAGCAGGGACATCTTCCCCTAGATCGGGTTGCTCAGAGCCCCGTCCAACCTGACCTTGAATGTTTACAGGGATGGGGCATCTACCACCTCTCTGGGCAACCTGGGCCAGTGTCTCGCCACCCTCATTGTAAAAAATTTTTTCCTTATCTAGTCTGAACCTACTCTCTTTTAGCTTAAAACCATTATTCCTTGTCCTGTTGCTACAGGCCCCACTAAATATTTGTCCCCATCTTTCTTATAAGCCCCCTTGAAAGGCTGCAGTAAGTTCTGCCTGGAGCTTTCTCTTCTCCAGACTGATCAACATCAACTCTCTTAGCCTCTCCTCATATGGGAGGTGTTCCAAGTCTGATAATTTTTGTGGCTCTCCTCTGGCCCCACTCCAACAGGCCCATGTCCTTCTTGTGCTGAGGACCCCAGAGCTGGACACAGGTGGGGTCTTGCCAAAGCAGAGTAGAGGGGGAGAATCACCTCCTTGACCTGCTGGCCCTGTTGCGTGAAATGGGAGAGCTGATAGGGCTGGTGGGAAGGAGAGCTCCTCAGCCCCAAAGGGAAAGGGAACCCAAAGGTCTGCAGTCAGTAGGTGGGTACAGGGTGACTGCTGTGGGTGAGGCTAGGCACCTGCCATGGCAGAGGGAGAGGTTGGCCACCGGTTGTTTGAAACATAACGGCAAAGCTAAATCGTAAGTTCAGCTCAAGAAGGGTGATGGAGTAATGTAACAGGGTCTTGGAGGCTGTGAAATCTCCATCTTTTGAAGGTTTTCAGTACTTGACTGGGTAGGGCTCTACACAATGTAGTCTGACTTTAGAGACAACCCTGCTTGGGCTTTGACTGCATACATACCTTCAGGGGTGTTCCTTCCAGCTTAAATTTTTTGTGCTTCCCTAACTGTGAGAACAGCCTTGCTCTTGTTACATGAATGTACAGTACCAAACATGTGGGACTGAGTCCTTGCTTGGCTAGTGCAGCAGTGGGAACCACAATGTTGTCAGAGCTGGAAACCGCGTGCGATGTGCAGCATGGAACGGGTGGGGAACGGCAGCTCCGTCAGCATGAACCACCTCTTCCAGCTCAAACTGAGGCAATGACAGATTTAGTGCTTATTAAGTTTCAATGCAACTCAATGAGAGGAAGCCTCGCCCGGTGTGAAGATATCCATCGAGAGTTTATAAAGTCGGTATTCAAGATCTTGGTTTGTGTTGAGCCCATGTTCTTCGTCTCTTTGTTCCCCCATCAGAACGGTGGGGATTGCAGTTCTTCCTCATCTCCTGGGGCTGTCGATGGTGTCAATGTACGAAAGGTTAAAAGGTGCCCAGAAATTTTAACAGTGCGAAATACCTAATCCATATGGATCAATGTCTCCTTGAATTTTCCTTTTTTTCCAAGGCTTTCTGAAATGTCTGTGATTTATTGTCCTTTGAACACAGTGAATGCACTGTCTGCCAGGCCGTGCGGATGTTCTCATTTATAATATCCTTTACTCAAATTCCTGAGAACGTGTTCCAGGAACATCTGTAATTTGCCAGGTGAAGGCCTATAAAGATGGGGTGGGTGAAAGAATACAGATGGAAGAACAACACTCCTATCTCCCTGAAGAGTCTTTGAGAAAACCTTGCAAGTGCAAAAAAAAAAAGTTTCTTCCCATTATTTCATTATAATTCCCAGTTTCAGGCCAAAAGCAAAATGAGTGACGTGACCCATTGTCATCAGAATATATCATTATGATCTTAGATGATTTCTAATTGGTCCAGAAGCAGGAAATTCCAAAAATCTCCCAAGCAAGCCCTCTCCTCTGGGATTCTCAGTCTATGCTGGCATCCCTGTCAGGTTTGGATCAGTTTTCATTTAAAAAATGATTACATTTCTAGCTGTTGCTCTACCAAAGAGTCTTCCTACTGTAAACCGGCGCACAGCTGTCCTGCTAACTGGCCCAGCTGGGATCTGTGCAGTGAGAGGAGATGAAGTCATCCAGCCTGGGCTGTGGGGCTGGGGGATTGTGGAGCTGGGGTCTGTCCTGTGCCTGGCTGTGGGCTGCTCTCATTTGGGTCTGTTTGCTCCATCTCTGTGTTTTCAGAGGCATCTTGGCTCATGGTGACAAAACCAGGCAGGTTCCACGTGGAAGGTGACTGTGCAAAATGCTGCTGTTCCTTGATTGTTGGTTTGAGAGGGTAGGTGACAGCTCTCTGAACTGGACTCAGATCTGTGAATAGTTTTGATGAACTGGGTACTGTGTTTTTCAGCAAACAGACTTCACGAGACATTTTTTGCCTCTTTGATCCTCAGTGCCATGCGGAAGGAGGTGTGCAGGGCTGGTTACAGGCACTGTGGGATGAGGGGAGGAGCAGTGCAGCTGGGGATGAGTAATGGACCAGAGCAGATAGGGCACTGGATGGAGGATCCTGTTGCCCCTCTGGACCTGTAGCTGGCAAAGCTGTTTAGCCATGTTGTCTCTGTGTGAGTACACAGAAAAGCAGTAAAGAAAAAAAAAAAAAGTTTGTGAGCAGCAGAATGCTCTCTTCCTGCAGAGCCGAGTCTTGGGATTGGGTTCTTTGGTGTCTACTGCAGGAAATATTTCCCATAGCTGGGAGTGTTCAAAATGTTTGTCTTTCATTGGGATTCCTTGGGGCCTGGTAAAGATTGGGCTTATGCTACAACCTGTCTCATGGGGTCTTTCAGCACTTATCTTCATATATGTGATGATTTTTGAAAGCTCTGACCTGCTGTTGGGTCTGGGTGGAACAGCCCACTGGGCTCAGAAGTCATTGGGTTGGGTGGCAGGGACAGAGCTGGGATCTTGCAGCAGGATCATAAGATCCACGTTAGCAAGGATGTTTTTAGCACTCGGGCTGAAAACAGCAGAGCAAGGAAGCCCTTGAAGCAGTTCCACTCCCCAGACTGGCATCCTCCTTTGAGTGACTGTGTATTTAGTTACTAGTCTCAGAGGTGTTTTCAAGTGTTAACAGGTACTGCAAGTAAGAGTGGTGATGGTATTGAGATTTGTGCACACTTTCCATCCGTGATCTGTGACAGCATCCCTTTGAAGTATAAGCATACTTTCTTTAATAATCTTTTCCAAGGGTCTCTTTGCAGAGGCAGCAGAAGATTTGGAGCAAACGAATAACACAGCAATAACTTCCAACAGTGATGGTACTTTTTTTACATATATAAAGTAACCTCCTTCCCCTTATCAAAAGGTTTTCCCACTCTGAACATCACTGCCTGACATGATCCGTGCACCCTGAAAGTCACTTTCCTGTTTAAGGAAAACTGGGTAAATTAAACCACATGTGTATCAAAGCAGGGGCTGGAGGTTTAAAGGCTATCAGAAAATACAGAAGGCAGGATATCGCATGCAGAGTTCTTTCCAGATGGGACAAATTTCATGTAGCTTCTGGATTGATCGATATGTCAGTCTCTACAGGAAATTTTATAGCCTCATCACCATCACAGCTGAGCCTGGCAGTCTGAAGAGGAGTTTTAAGTGAGTTAAGCCCTCAAACCACTGGGATACAAGCTTCTGCCTCTCTTAATATCCCACCTGTCCACAAGCTCTGAGTTGGTGTTGACTTCCTCAGATTCCTCTGACGTTGTACTGACAAACCAAATAGTTACGCTTGGGTTAAATCCATTGCCACTGTCCAGCTGCCAGCTGATGGACATGTTCCTGTCCTCGTCAGGCAGCTCAGGTGCCAAGGAACAGGCAACAGTGAGTTTTCAGAGACCTGTGTTCAGGAAAGGATTACTCTGGGTTTGCCAGGATGCGGCTATGTTGGTGTGGGGTCTCAGGTGCACGCGGTGTGTGTGTACCGCTGGCAGTGTGGAGAGGACCTGCAAGGAGGAGACTCAATGTAAAGGCCACAAGAATGGGGATATCCCTTCTTATGGTCCCTGAATCAGGAGGAATCTCTCGTTACAGTGATAGTGGAATAACTCTTGGAATTTTTTTCTTTTTGTAGAGGTCCTGTGTAGCCAGGGCATTGATGAAGATCTGTCTGTAGATGTTGAGTGCGTATCTAAATAGAGCTGGAGATTAAGTGGTAATGAGCAGATTCATTCAACTGGTCAAAAAGAGAGGTTTCAATGTCTTTGACTGGTTAGTCATTAAAAGTGAATGTCATCTCATGCAGTGTCATTAGCCTACATGATGAAAATGGGATTTTTTTTTTTTTCTTCCTAGCAGGCTTCTGGGAATGATTATTCAGTGGGGAAAAATATATAATTCCCCGATAATCTAGAGCTGTTGGAGCTTTCAGTGAAATCTCTGAAGTATTGGCACAATGATGAATGGCCTCCTCTGGAATACAGAAATGTATAAGACACGAAATAAATCCTTCATGCATTGCAGGGCTTTGGTGTAGTGCTGCTTATCTTAAGGGTATTATGCAAATGTGGTGCCTATTTAAATCTTGACACTCTCATCTGGAGCAGGTGTATTGAAACTTGCTTTGCTCTGAGAAGGTTAATTTGTGCGATATTGACTGCTCGTTTCATCTCAAATGAGTCATCGTTCCCATGAGTTACAGTCCAGTTTCTGGCCCAGCTTCCTTCCAGCTCTGCTGTAGGACCCTAGGAATGACATTTTAATGGCAAGCCTTCAATCGTGAATGTGTCTAGGTGGATGGGAATATAGCTTTCACTACCTGAGAGCTGCTAAAGATGAACTTTTCCGAGGACAGAAAATGCAGTAGCAGACAGGCATTGATGACAAACAGTATGAGTGCTAGGAGCCACAGAAATCCTTGCACTGGGATGAGCCCAAAGGATGCTGTTTGGGTTGCAGCAGGGAAATAAAAAAGACTTGTTCAGTTAAACATACTGTCTAATGGCTAAGTGTCTCGGATGATAATCTGTTAATCTAAGATGCATTTGTGGGATGATATGGTAGTGTTGCAGTCCATTCACCTTGATATTCTGTATTGGACACCTTGGGCTCTTTAGACGTTCTTTTAGTTGTCCTTGGGTGAACTTCTTGCTGTCACAAGGCAATGTCCATGACTGCATCTCTCTCTTTCAGTAGTGACGTCAGTTGTCTTGCCTAGGGCTGATCCTCCCCATTATCTGTGGCCACTCAAGCAGCTATAAGAATGCTTTCCTACTTGTGTGCCTTGTTTGGGAGTTGGCAGTTCTTTCTTGTCCTCTGAAAGGGCAAGAGTTATTCTGCATGAACAGGATTGTTTCCTCCCTTCTGTCTTTAGAAAGTTTTATCCACTGAGGCAGTAGAAATTACTTTGTGCGACTTGTACGAGCAGTCTCACACATGGGTAATGAAGAGCAAGCACGCTGGAGTGAACGGTCCATTGGATGAAAATGATTCATTCCAGCTCTGGGGTGAGCAGCTTTGAGTAATGAAGTCATGGACTGGCTCACAAAAACTCACGGACTCGTTCACAGATGATGAAGATTGAAGCCACAATGACTGCTACTTGCATTTAATTGTTTGACTAATCTAGGGGATAAAGTGAGAAATGGAGATGGAGTTGATTTTGTGCTGGTTCCATTGGTGCTCATGAAGAGTAGGAGGAAAGTTACTGCTCTTATAATGTGTTCTGTCAGATGTTTTAAATGGTTAGATAGGGCTGACTGAGATCTGTCCATTAAAACTGCTTCTCAGTAGAAGGTTGGTTGCGTTGAACTAAAATTTTGCTGAGACATGTTAGCTTCCTATTGCAAAAGTTCTTTATTTTTTTTTTCTTTGTGGAAAGGGTCAACATATTTTTGGCTGAAGTTCCATCTTGACAGGAAGGGTTAGCATTTTCCAAACTCATTTCACTTCCATCAGTGTTTTCCCACTTTCCCCATCCTTTGTCTAGATCTTTCACTCGGCTAGATGTGAAAATGATGCTCGTTCCTAGCTCAGGCCCATCCTGTTTTGGGATGGGTATCCCCTGGCCCTCAACTAGGGAAGTAATTTCCTATGCAGATGCAATTATGGCCAGCCTTCGTGGTGCAGCGAGGCTCAGTGTAGCACTCCTGGAAGCGAGTTCCCAGCTGTTGTTTGGAAGGACAAAGCATTGTGAGAGCTCAGCCCTTCTTTTCTTTTTGCCTTTTTCCTTGAAAGAAATACGTTCAGGCAGCAGCTGCTGACCTCACAGCTGTTCAGCGCTTGCTGTTCGTGGATGGCAACAGCACATCCTTCCCCACTCAACACATTAAAGCCTTGAGGAAATAATGACTGTTTTCCCTTTTGGTAATGTTTCACTGGTGATGGGGAGCGGCGGTGGGACGTGGCGAGTGCTGACGTAACCCATCCCGTGCAGTAGGGTGCAAGCATCGCTTGCGGGTCTGGTGGTTGGTCTTTGGTAGGCTCTCCATCGCGTGCTGGAGGACACACACGCTGCTGTGTGAATTAGCCTGCCCTTGCCCTGGCCCTTGGGGCTTTGTCCTGGCTGCTCGTGCTTCAAACTGAGCGTTCAGTGTAAGATTTCTGCCCTGGGAGTCAGCAGAGATCTTTGCAAGACAGAAAAATGAGCCCTGGGTTGCCAAGATGACCCAGTGTAACCTACAGCCCAGGAGCTCAGCGCTCTCAGACCCAAGGCCTGGGTTGGTGCAGCACAGCTGTGTGACCTTGGCTCAGTTTTGCTGAGAAAATTGTTTCTGAGCTGTGAGAAAGGCCATCAGTTGAAGGCGTGCAAGGTAGGAAAAGGGAAAACAGAGTGTAATTGTTGTGATAATGATTTGAGGATTCAAGAGGGAAACTGTTGACATGAAAAATTATAAAACTGTAAGGAAAATGTAGAAAAATGGAAGACAGCAACTATGAAGATGGAGAATCAGCCTATTGGAAGGATGCTAACACGTCCCCACCTGACTGACTGCTTAACCAGCAGAAACTCGCTTGGTGTGCTAATACTTAACCTAGTAGCATGTAACTCCTAGAAATCTACGGGGGATATGAACCAATAAATAATTATTCTGTACCCATACATTGTGTGTATCCCACCTGCAGAGCTCTTTGCACACAGTGGAAGGTGTCTGAACAAAAGTGACTCAGGGAGAGTGACACCAGCCGTGCGTTAATGGTGTACACCTTGGGAATATCATTTGCCAAAGTTTCTTCTGGATGTCGAGGATCTCATCAGGCTTTGCAGAGACACTTAATGAGGGGATTGCAAATATCTTCCAGAATGTCTCTCCTTGTTTTCAGCCTGCCATTTTTAGTTACTGAGACACAGTCATGGTTCAAGTGGCTCCTTTTTGAGGGGACTAGCAGGAACATCTTGGTGCAGAAAATATGCCTGGAATTTGCAGCCCTTCTTAGATTAAGGCCATGACAATGCCTTTGCTGAATATAATCCAGACTAGTGGTCCATCCTGTAAAAATGCCCAGGATGTTGCAGGCAGCTTAGAAATATAATGGGCACTCTAATGGTTCAGGATGGGGATAGTTTGCAACTAAAGACTGTACTGAGAATATCTTCACACAACACCTTCAGTCAAATATGAGTCAAGTTTTATTGTTGGGAAGGATGTGACTCAAAACCAGAAGGTAACAGTAAATTGTGGCTAGAGTAATGTCCAGGATACATCATTGATCAGGCAGATGACAGCAGGTTACCTGTTAGCTAAAAACAAATTGTTCTTTAACCCTAGTAACTGATCCCCAGTTCCACATCACTAGCTCTGGTTGGGCTGCCGACCATCTCCTTAGTCTTTGATGCCTTAAAGGACAGATGGATGGAGGAAAAGTGGAAATCCCAAGCATGGCAAGGTTACATGGCTGAGATATTTTTGGCCTGCAGTCTGGGGAGATTTTTTTCTTCTCTGCTTAAACCAGAACCCATATACTGAAGACCCTCATATCCACAGCGATCCCAGCTGTTACCAGCAACTGAACTGCAGGAATGAGGGCCCCGCCATGCTAGATCCATTGCCTCAGGCTGTGAGTCCAGCTGAGTCAACAAATGAAAACAGAAGGAAAATTGACTACCAAGATCTTTTGAAAAAAATAAAATTAAACAAAATGATGCAGGCAGCAAGGTGCACTCCATCCCTGGCGTGTATTATTTTTCTGAACTGTTGGGTCCTTATGAGCTGATGTGTGAAATCCTGCATCCCCTGAGCAAAGCCTTTTAGAGCAGATGACTTTGGTGAGGGTGAGTAAGCCCATGTGGTTACCATTGCTCCACTTCATCAAAAATCCTCCTTACAAGAGGAAGTGAGCTCAGCGAGCTGGGAAAGTGCCATACCAGGGGCTGGAGGAATGGCTGGAGGGCAGTGGGAGAGATTTTACACAAACCAGCTGGCATATGGGCGTGTTTGGTTACGTCAGATGAAAGATGGACAGATTCAGCAAGGTCTGGGTGTGTTCCAGACAATCCCAAGACCTCCTCGGCTCCAGTCTCCCAGTAAAGACTTTGCTGCATGGGAACTGCTGTTCCTCCTGCTCTGCCGTTCCCTCTGAATCACTCCTTTGTAGTCTTATGTGGCTTTTACAGTTAATGTGAACCAAGTGGCTCGTGTAGGAAGGGGAAAGGATTTACTCTCCATCCCTTTCCATCGGAGGTGGAGATGTAGAAGCTGATTCAGGCGTGAGGGAAGCCAACAGGAGACTTTCTGTCCATGTCAATGGGTTTGAATTGCCAAGTGTTTGAGGAGCGTAGGGACAACACCTACTGTAATCTGACCACACCAAAATACAGCTCAGTTAACTTCTGGGCAGTGGCAAGTCGGCATTGACTTCAGGGAAGTTATGATTTGTACCAGTGAGATATTTAACTTTGGAACAGACAGATATGCTGGGTTATAATTGGCAGCAGCTGGATTTTTTTCTCTCCAAGTAGTGTTATCCATTTTCTGGAGACAGGGGAGAGGGGCTAGAAATGGGTGTGGAGAGTATGTTTGGAGTCTTTGTCCCATGCTCATGGAATGATCTTTCTGGTCTTGCCTGTTACTAAACTTCTCGGTATACTCAAATCTTTCTTGAAAACCTCATGCCAGCAATTGGTCATATTGGACCAGTCAGACCTGTACAGTTTGTCCTGTCTCTGGGACAGGGTTGTGCCTCATGCTTCTGGAGAAATTAGGGCTAGGTGATAGCACAGTTTGAGATCTCCTCTAGTATTCTTATGTGACTTTTTCAAAGTTGACAAGTAATATCAAATATTGTCTTGATTCCTGCCCAGTCTGTAGCCTGAAGAACTTTCTTGCATTAGTCAATTCTGCATTTTAATTACATGTTTCTCTGGATTTCTCAACTTCTTATGTCCTGGAATATTGCCTGTAAGAAGTATTGGGATTGATACATTGCTTTTCCTTTTCACTGAAGTCACTCTTCTTTGGATGACTGTTTCAGCATCTAATTTTCACCCCTGTCCTTGCTCTCCATGTTGTTAGTCCACTTGTGGTTCTGTTTGTGGCCCTCAGTTGGGTGATGCCGGGTTGGGCTTTGGTGGTGCCAGTAGAGCTTTGGTGACCAACAGAAGAGGACTCTGAGGAATGAAATGTAGTGCTGTTCTCAGGGTCTAGGCTGTTAGTTCCTTGCTTGGTGAGTGAAATGAGTTGGAGCTGTGAAACCAATATCTAAGACGGAGTAGTTAAGAGGCAACACAGGCAGCACAATGAAATAATCGTACAGAAGCCTTGCATGAGCGCTGCTTGCCGCTGTCATTCTGCAGTTAAGATATTACACTTACTGAACTTGTATCTCTGGTTGATATTTGATGCAAAATTTACCATGAGGCTTTGCCTCCTTGGGATTTTTAAGAAAGACTAGAAAACAGGGCTTTTTAGATGTTATTTAAGCCTAATGAAAAACCTTAAGGCTTTACTGATATGCTAAAAGCTAAGAGGTCAGCTTCATATCCAGAATTTATTTACCCAAGAGGTCTGGGTGATTTCATAGATCATAAAAACACAACTTCAAAAGCCATATTTTATTTCACAGCGGTGGTCTCTGCCATAAGGTAAGGTCAGGTCAGGAATCTATTCCTGGGAGAGAAGGAGCAGCCCTGGAAGATCTGCTTTCAGATCTGCCGAGGAATGCCCTGATGTGCCCTGAACCTTCCCTGCGAGGAAGCAGCCAGCGATGTCAGTGTACGGGACTGCCTCTTACGCTGCTCCCCACAGGGACAGAGGATGTCCACTGCTGCTGTCTCTGGTCACACATGAATGTGTCTTCAGCATTTTCTGTTCCTCTAGGCTGCAGGTACCTGGGGCTGTTGCCAGGAGCGATGGGAAGGCAGCGCAGATACTTGTCAGTGTTGGAAAGCTTCAGAGGCAAGATGTCCATTTTCTCTAAAAAAGAGCTATAATACTCATGATTATGGCCAAGGTGGTCATTCCGATACTTTGCAGCCAGGTTCCGCAATGCCACTGTTCTCTTCCAGCCCCAGCCTGTCCCTTGCTCTGTTATCAGCCACCACACAAAAAATCATGGACCAGACTTGCTGGAGATGTTGCTGGAGGCATTTTCTTGGCAGTGGATGAAGGGTAACGGCAATGATCAGAAATACTCTTATCGCAAGAGAGCTGCCAGATGTGGCTAACAGGATGCCTGAAGTCATCGAGGTGATGAGATGTGAACGATACAGAACTTGTCCCAGGGCTAAACTTACCGCAACGCAGGAAGCCAGAACAGCCGAATGGAGAATGAATTGGAGAAGGATCTTTGGGCAACTTAGACTGATGCCAGCTTTTGATACAGGAAAAAAATTAATTCCGTGAAGCTCAGAGGGCCTGTGGCTGCTGTTCCACAGAGCCCACTGCCCAGCCTTAGCCCCGACCTGCAAAGACCATGGAACTGCCTATGCAAACCAGACACTGCTCTTATTTCTAAGGGATAAAAAAAACTGAAACGGAGACAGAAAGGTCCCAATCTCCTGTTCGACTAGTTATACAGTTAAAGGAAATTCTTTTCCTATAGATTGTGATTTATAAGCCCTGGAGATCATGCCCACCTCGCTCCCCATTCTGTATCAGTGCTGTCAAGGGCTGTCATACTCTAAACATCAAAGATGATAAATTTATCAACCAACAAACACTGGCAGCATACCCTTGTTGTAGGGGCCTTGATACTGAAAATACCACAGCAAGGGCTTCTCAGGGTCCATTCTTACTCCCTACTAGACTGGCTGGGGCTTCCCTGAGCAGGTTGGTGATGGCAGGGGTGAAGATGGGCTTAAAGAAGGAGCAACTGTTCCAATCTGCTCTAAGCAGAGGAAGTGGAAGGTGATGGCTAATTAATTTAGCACTCAGCGTGGCTGCTGTCCTGTGAAAATAACAACAACTGTAATGAATCCCCACAGAATTGGCTTCGGTCTGGAAATGAGACGAGATTGATTGAGGTAAATGAGAAGGAAAAATCACACTAAGGAGAAAACGTTGGAAAAAAGGGAAGGACAGAGATTGCTGTTGCTTGATGCCCTCCAGAGCTCTCGGGTCTCATTTTTGATGTCCTGCTCAGCAGTGGCTCCTCAAGGGCAGCCCTGAAGGCTGACTGGCCAGCTGTTCCTCACCACCATTTGGTGTTCATGTCCTGCAATGAGAACCTCACGTCTCACGCAATGAGAACTGACGCAGTGTTGGTGATTATAGATCTGTTATGCAGATCTTTGCCCTGAAGTTTAAAATGTCATAGAAATGTTAGTATATGGGAAATTCTGATCTGCTCCCTACTTGGTTAAGAAAAAAAAAAGTAATAGTGCAAGGGATTGTTTCTTGTCTGCTGATCCTGGATATAGGTCCCATCTAAATAGAATGAGAGCACCTCCCATCCCCTGGTGCTGCCAGCAGGGACGTGGTGGGAGATGACAGTGCTGCTGGTGGTGGGCCCCGTGCTGGGGGGCTCCAGGCAGGCTGCCACCCTGCACTCTTACAAAGTGCTGTTTAGGAGCAGAACTGCTGGTGTGAGAGAGCAGTTTTTGACGATTTTCTTAGTTTGCAGGTAAAAAATTTATGAATTCTTGTATTGGAAGAGGGAGTGAACAGTCTCCACCCCTCGTGTCGCTTGTGGTTTCATAGAGTTTTGTCCTTTCCTTCTAAGAGTCAACTCTTTTCCAGACTGGAGAGTCCTCTCTTGCTTGAGCCTTACGTACGGGAGCTGTAGTTACCCCTGACCAGCCTTGTTGCCTTTTCAATGCCACAATATCGTTTCTGAGGTGAGGGAGCACCAACCGCACATGGCAGGTGAAGCACAGACCTATACAGTGCTATAATGGTATTCTCTAGTTTGTTCTTTACTCCTAATAATTTCTAATGATTTTTTTTTTTTTTAATTGCTACTGAGCAATGAGCTGATGTTTCACAGATCCATCTGTCCCAACCGCAAGGTATTGCTCCTGTGTGGTTATGGTCAGCTTAGAGCCCATCATTTTATACAGGAGGCTTAGGTTGTGTTTTTTCCTGGGCGAGTCTCTTTACATTTATCTGCATTGAGTTTCATCTGACATTTTATTACCTGTCACTGTACCATAAAATTGTTTTGTAGTTCATCACGATGCTCTCAAAATTAGTATTGTCAGCAAACTTTCCCACCTCACTGCTCACACCCTTTTCCAGGTCATTGATGAACGTGCATTTTTAATGGCCCAGATCTCTCTAGGGCTCCATGTTGACCTTGCTCCCATGCAAGATCTGACCATTCCCAGTTTTCTAGCTTTTAACCAGGGTTTCTCCTTGCAAGGACTTTTCTTCTTCTCTTGTGTTTGCTTAGTTTCCTAAATGGCCTGAGTCAACATTTTCTGAAATAGATTTTTAAAATCCAGTTTTGGCTGAAAGTTGCATCTTGCCTAAAGACAAAGAAACGAAACACATGAAGATAAAACCAAAATAAAACAGCCTCCCATTTCTTATTCATCCAGTGAAGTTTCCCCTCTCCTTCCTTTCAGCACCTGAAGATTTTTGAAACTAACTTTTCACGTGATTCTTGTGTGGGAATCTCAAACTCTTCTGGGAAGGGAAAATTGTTTCCGGATTGTTTTTCTAGCAGTAAATAAATATGCTTAAATTGAGCTGTGCTTCCCCTCTCTCCCTTCATTGCTCATTTGATTAAGTCTGGACAATATTTGATATGGTCACAGTGGATAAAATGGATTTTTTTATAACTGCATATTCAGAACTGTGTTGGCATAATTATAACAGCGTAAGGACTTCCATGGGCACAGCTTATTTTCCCTGTAAGGGGGTCACTCCACTGGTATAAAATACCTAAAAATAAACATTTATAACTGTATCCACATCAGGAGGTTCATCAGCCTGCAATTAAGTTAATGTGGTACCACTTCCTAATGGAGGACAAGAGATTAGAGACCCTTTAGAGCTCATAGGTAGTTGGGAGAGTAGCTCATGGCACACTGCAGATGCTGTAGAAATGCCCCCACACCTCATTTACGAACCCCCGGTCCTGTCTGCCCTCTAAACCTCTGGACCTGAAAACTGCATGAGGTGTGTGCATATTTTCTTCAAAATTTTTTTGAAATTTCTCCGGAGCTCTGCTAAAGTGTGAATGCCAAGTTTCGGCAAGAAGGGAAAACTTTTATTGCCATTATAAACCTTGAAAATATGGTTTTTATAAAGCGAGTGCCAGCAGAGCCGTCGGTACAGCTGCGGTAACAACCCTCCCTGATTTCCAGGGCACGACTAAATGAGAAACTCCTCAACAGCGCAAAGAAAACAACTGAGAATTTACAGTGTAAAACCAGCCCGGTAATTGTATTAACAGTCCCTTCTAAACAGAATCAGGCTCCCAGCTGTAGCTGAAAGCCATAAAAAGCACGCCATTAATTTTACGAAGAGAAGTAGCCATTTTAGTCCTCTGGAAGCTCTGGAGTCTGTAAAGATAAGGTGATGGACTTTTCTCACAGCTGTGAGAGCTACATCTGGAAAGCAGGTCTGTGCTGCTCCGTAGCCTGGCAAAACCGCATCCTGCCGGAGGATGGTCACCGTGCTGCCATCCCTTGGATGGAACGTGCCCACGGCCGCCCGCAGCGTGCCGTGCCTGGGGGTTTTGCTGTTGGCATCGTGTTCCCAAAAGGAACAATTTGCTTCCAAAAGAAGGACAACCCCCTGCTGTCTTAAGCAACAATAGAAAGGCCCAGGATTGAAGAGGGGGAAAAAAAAAAAAATCCATTTGATTTCATAATTACCTGCTCCTGATTTTTGTCTTTTCTGGCTGGCTAACTGTCTGGATTTTTATAAACGCTACTAATTTGCTGTTAAATTTGCCATGTATATGATCCTAGATGATTTGTTAGGCCTTATTGAACAGCAAAGGATTTTTTTTTTTTTCTTTTTTCTTGGAGATGGCTTTTCACACCATCCAAGGCCACTTTCTCAACTTATTGACAGCTTTATGAGCACTGCTGGAAAAGCACCAACTTCCTTCGTTTCACGGTGCTCCGGCTTTCCGTCGAGTGAAAAGTCAGTTTTTTAATTAGGGCCTGAGAGCTTTTTGCTTTGCTCCAGCGTTCCCCAGGTACAAAGCAATACACTGGCCTTTCTGTACTTAATCGCTTTTCCAGGCTTCAGCCTGCTAAAATGAGGTGGGCTTTTTGGTCAAATGTTTACCTGGCTCGGGGCCATCTGAAGAACCTCTTTGGGCTGACACATCTGCAGTTGGTGTGTGTCTGTGTTCTGGCTGTGCTCACCAATTAACCAGGAGTGAAAAAAAAAAAAAAAAAAAAAAAAAATTAAAAAAATCAATCTTGCCCTGCTTATGAAATGTCCTGATTTCAAGCTAATTCCTGCACACAAAAAAAAAGGAAAACTCTTCATCGATTCTTCTTCCTCCTAGCCCAGGTTTATAGTTGTGTCTTTGTTATTACTTTGCACTGGAGCAGCTCACATTTGCGCCAGCTCCTCTGGCTCCCTTTCAAATCTGTTTATGGGAGTTTTAAAGTTTTATATTTGTGGTTACATTTAAACTCCTCATCATCATTACAGTCCTACGAAGCTGATTTCTTCCTTTTCTAGCAGGATGGTTGCAGCTTTAGCTTGCTCCAGCACTGCAGCGGGGCGGCGGGCTCGGTGTGTTGGAGGGGGGGGGGATTTTGCTGTAGCAGTTGCTCCGTGTTTGGAGCCGCCCGGGTTGGAGGAGCTGAGGACTGTCAGGTGCTGGTGTCTCCTTTGGTTGTTGAGGGTCCTTCTGGGGGAGCCGGAGGCAGAGCAGCGAAGAGCTGCTGGTTGAGCAGATGGAGCCAGAATCTGATTTCTCTAAGAAGGTGTCTGTGCCCCTGGACCAGGGGGTATTTCTGAGCCCGGGGACTTGCCCTCGGGCTGCAGCTGTGCTGCCTGTGGGGTTGGTTTTTTTTCCAGCTGTTTGTCCATCCTCTGGCCCAAGTCCACCAGCAAAGCTGCTCCTGTAATTGCTCCCTAACCTGTCCCAGTCCAAGCAAATCTGACCAGTAAAGAATAGCTGTTTATACTGGTTGTACTGTTGAAATCAGGGAGGGGAGAGCAGCCCATGAGCAGCTGGAGGGGGTGTCTGATGAGGATGAAAGGCTGCAGCAGGAGGAGGGTGTGAGGTGGATGCAGTCTGCAGGAACCAGGCTGATCCTGTCCTTACTGCTGCGTCCTTGGAGGGGCCAGTGCACGGTGCTGTTTGTCCTGTAAGGCTTCCTAGGCATACAGAAATTGCCCAGCTGGATCTGTACCGGTGTCTTAGTGCAGCCCTGAGAAAGGTGTAAAGGGAAGGGCTGGGGTGGGAGATGCCCTTTGTGCAGAGCCTAGAAAAATGTGATTTTTAGATCCTTTCCAAAACTGTTTTTTTTTTTGCAAATATTCATTGCTGTGAATATTATCTGGTTCACCTGGAGCCTGGAAAAGACCTACCACAGCGATGGGCAAAGGATGAGCATCTGCAGAGCTCATCTTGCCCTCAGGCCACGGAGCAGCGATCAGGTGGTAGCAGGCTCTGAGTACATGCTGGAGCGGGGCCACCGCTGTCCGACTCATCATATCGGTGATTTGAATTCCTAACCACATAGTAAACTCTATCCATGTAACCCAGAAAAGAGCTGGTCAGGAATGTCTGGGAAATGTAAGTCTAGAGAAATCCAGTTTTTCAAATAGCCCTTCATGAGAAAGGGATCATTTTAGGGGATAATTTGACTTTTATAATGTTACAGCAATACGTACTCTGAGCTCCAGCAATGACTTTTTTCATACAAATGCTGTCTTGCTTTGGAATTATCAATAATCCCTATTAAAACAAAACCCAAGTTAATCTGTCTCTTTATTTAAAACAAAAAGGAAAGAGAAGAAACAGACTGGTTTAATTTCAATTGGAAAAAATTGACATCTGCTCAATTCAGTTGGTATTGGCTCATGCAACTTTGTCAAGGATTTTTTTTTTTTTTTTTTTGTCTTCTCCAGTTTTAAGACGGGAGGCAGAACCTATTTTGTATTGGAGTGTCAAGAGCTGAGAAATATCCTGTCTGGCTGTCATCCTCCTTTCCCCTTTGATTCCCTTACCCCATTGCTCTGCAAGAGAAGAGATGCTGCTTTCTGAGTGGTGCTGATTGTTGGTAAGAGCAGGAGAGGGAAACTGGGATAAACGAGAGGAGGATTGTAGAACAAGAAGAGAAGGGAGAGAGAACTGGTTTGTTTTGAGATTTACAGTGGTTCTTCTAAACTAATTATAGGTATTGGGCCATAAAATCTTCCAAACTGCCCATTTCCCTGAAGTTAACTCCCACTTTTCCTCCTATTCCTAGTGAACCGTGACAAAGGTGTGGTTTTTTCTGCTGGGGGCAGGTTGTGAGCAGAGCGTGATCCCAGCTCATCTCTCTGAAATCCAGCCTGTGCTCTGCATGCAGCAGCATGAGGCTGATGTGTTGCAGTAGTGCCAGCGACTGTTTAATGGCATTAAATGTGTTTGTTTAGGGATTAGAGCAAAAATCCCCTCATCTTCCAATAGGGGAGAAAAAGCTTTTTTTTTTTTTTTCTT
>NW_010115239.1:87016-125395 GCF_000699245.1 Pterocles gutturalis | reverse complement strand
CAGCCTCTCCAGGGAAATCCCCCCCACTGCGTTATCCTTGTTGGAAATCAGGAGTGCAGCAAACTGTGCCGGGATATCTCTGCCCCCATCGCCCCGGTGCTGACAGTCACCCCTCCTTCTCCACTGCTCTCATTTCTCTTTTCTCAACTTCTGGCTACTTGTTGTTTTCTTTGCTGCTAAGCAAATCCCCACCGTTGCTTTTCCTTTGGCTTTTCACATTGCTTAGCTGGGCTGGGGGTGATGTGGAAACTCCCTCGTGGACTGTTCCCTCCAGGAGTGGGCTCGTTCGGGGGCTGCTCCCCGTATGGGTGTCAGCTGGAGGTGAATTACGTTCACCACAAATAACTTGGAAGGAGCAGCTTTGCTGAAAATCCCAGCTTGGACAAAGGCTCAAAGGAAATATTTGTTCCCAAATGTCACTGAAAAATACCTGTCTGAAATGCAGTGCTCTGTGCTTCGCCTTCCTTAAAGCAGGAGGTGAATACGGGCAGTTTTTCCTTACTTTGGCAGCGACAGAGAGAGATCAGTTTATCGGTTAGAACCCATGCGTTTGCCAGGAAAATTGGGCTTTTTTTTCTTTTCTTTTTTTTTTTTTTTTTCATTCCCTTAGGTAGTTGATGTTGTCCAGAGAAGGCAGGATTCTTGGGTGGGAGATGTGATGTGAAATCATCCTCTCTGGGTCCTCAGCATCTTTGCTGCCAGAGTGATGGAGGGTACAGGTTTTAGCTGGTGGCACATGTGGCACTGGTCACCAGCTGTGCTGGGTCACCCCAACACAGAGGCAGCTCTGGGAATGATGAGCTGCCCAACAAATGTCTCATTTCCGTAGGAAGGATATTAGCAGAACGAGGCAGCTCTGGGAATGATGAGCTGCCCAAGAAATGTCTCATTTCTGTAGGAAGGATATTAGCAGAACATGAAGATTCTCAGTTTTGTCAACAGAGCTGACACTCCCTTTCCCAAGGAGATCCTTAGAGCCCGTTGGGGTTGTTCTGACGGAGCTGGAAGTGTTTAGATGATTCTTCTGTAAAAAGAAAATATAAAAATAGCTTCCAGATTTTTGGTGTTGTGTCAGAAAAGGGCTTTCCCACCAAAATTACTCTTTTGATTAAAATAGCGCTTTTTTTTTTTTTTTTTTTTTTTTTAATAATGAACTCTGCTTACGCTCCATCCATCACCCGTGTGCTCTGCTGTGGTTGCACAGCCCTGGGTCCTGCCTGGGATGCCTGTGCTCCCCTCAGCTTCTCTGCAATTTTTGCCTGTTGCATTTCTTGTCAGGTCTAGATTATGCCTTAGGAGGTTTAAGTGAGGACTGAGTACGTTTTGGGACATGCCCATGTCATGGTGTGATGGAGGCTGGGATGAGCTGTTTGGAGTAATAATCCTGGTATTGATTTGCTGCTACAACTACAGAGCTGGGAGCTGCTCTGATATCCACCTGGAGACAACAGCAGCCTTCCCTTTCTGAGCACCCAACAGGCGAATGGGAAAATCTGACCCCATTTACACTGCTTTGGTGGATTGGGGTACAGCTGTTTGGGGCTGACCCCAAGTCCTAGCTGTCTCTACCCATCAGCACTGGGAAGAAGTCAGATGTGCCCCTTTTCTGGTTTATTGTGGGATAATTCTCTGTCTGGGAGGAGGGAAGGAGAGAGGGTGGAAATGCAGCATCCTAGGTCAGGGGGATGCTCTGGCCAACCCCCACGGAGAGCTTGGGGCTGTCCAAGTCTTAGACCCTTGTGTTGTCCTCTAAACCCAGGTCTAAATGCTTCCAGCTCTCTGGAAGTGCAAATCCAGCTGCAATCTAGAGCATCCGGAACCATTTTCCTACTAACCAAAGGATAAAACAAGGAATTTGTGACTTGGTGTAGTGATGGTAAACAAACCCTGGCAAAGCATCCGGGGCCAACCGGGAGCTAATTGCCAGCAGTTCCCAAATGCAGCGCCTAATTCCATAGTTACGATTCTAACTCTGCAATAATTGTTGCGTGCGGAAAAAAGAGACCTGTCATTTTGTTCCGAGCATAATATTAACGGGAAGGGGCTTTTCTGCTGTGTTTTGTTTCACCAACACCACTAATGAATGTGTAAACACCTCCTGGCATAGATTTTCCAGTTTACTGAGGTTGGAGTTCACGCTGCTAACACGCCTTCCTGGATGAAGCGCTTCATTTGTTAACCTTGTGCATCCACTAATTAGCGGGTCACTTGCAGGTCAGAGGTGTGCTTGTGCTATGCTTCTTGGCTGGCTGTTGTGTTATTACAGCAACTGTAAATGCCACATGTGGCGGACTTGAAGAGTATGTTTGGAAGGCTAGCTATATAATTAGGGTGCATTATCCCAAGGCAGAGTATGCCAGCTGACATTCAAGAGGCAATAAAAATGATGGTTTGGGGTTTTTTTTGTCTCCTTCCTTTGCAGCACAATGGCTGTCAATGAAAAGCTGTTGAAGTGTTGCTGATTTTAGCAAGTTGAGGAGATTTGCTCCAGGACCAGCAGCTCAGCAGCCCCACCATCCACCCGTCAATCCATCAGCCCATCCTGGCCTCAAGTTGGCTACAACTGCGTGGTGTGTGGGGCTGAGCAGACACTTCCACCAATGTTTATGGCATGAATCGAGCCCTCCTTCATGAAAACATGATAGTGAGTTTAGCTGAATAATGATCAGTTCTCAAAAACATAATTTTAGCTTCTTTTCATTGTCCTGCAGTTTTCTGGCCATCTGTGGTCTCCATTTTCAAGCTTCTAACCCATCCACCCCTTTGCAGAAAGTTCTTTGGAGGTATTTTCTGCTTAGCAGGAGTCTTAGCAGCGTGATTTCTCGCACCATTGCGTGACTCCTTCTACTGGGGCTTTAAGTCAGTCATTAAACATGTTGAGTGCTCTGCCTTTGCTCTTGACATAACATTAAGAACACGAAACTGCTTGGAAACAATTAGGTGGTAAATAAGCTTGTTCAGTAAATATGCACAAATGGCTCTGGCTACATCCAGATGTTCCTGCTTTGTCAGATTTTCCTTCTGCAGTGCAGGACTGGGAGCTCTTCTGATAGTTATCAAAGCTGTTTGAACACGTATTACCTGCTGCTTCTCCACCTTTGAGATGCATGACCGAACCTATGCAGCAGAGTAGCATTTTTTCAGTCTCCCTTAGTTAGCAGAAAGGGAGCATAAATCAGAAATGTTCTTAGTGATGTTTTATTTTACTTTTCAGTAGCATAAGTGACTGCAAAAACTATGGAGAAACGGAGAATTGGGCTCTTTGTATTTTATCTGAAGCCTCTCAGTGCCTGTAAAAATCTCCCTAAAAGCAGAGAAGAGAGAGGAGAGGGAGTTCAAAATTTTTGAAGGAAGAATGCATAAAATGCAGCCAGAAAGGAGGTTGAAATATGAACATATGAGACACTCCAGAGAGTCCCTGAAGGAGCTCAGGAAAGCTATGGATCCTGTTTAGTTTGTGAAATTAATTAGGAAGGGAAAGAAGTTTATATTCTGTGCTATTCCTGCATTGTTCTGTGCTTAGCAAAATATATTTAAAAGAAAAAAAAATGACAAAAAGACCTGAAAAAACAAAACTCCCTGTTCCAGTTGGGGTCAAGAGCTTAGCCAACTCTCCTGGAGAGCTGTGTGTGCTCAAGTGTGGAGCATCGCCCTATGGCAGGAGGGACGGTCCTCACAAAATGGCAACGGGGAGAATTACTGTGGTGGAAACTGGGGACAGAGGTGCAGTTTAAAAGGGCAGGAAGCAAAAGGCAGCTCACAGCACGAGACACTTGCTCTGTCTCTCCTGTCTCTAGTCGATGTGTCGAGGAACAGAAGCAGGCGAACAATGAGGAACAGGCTGTTCCCATGTCGGGCGGGAAGTGCATGAAATCCCATGAGGAAGTCTGCGCTTTATAATGGTTTCCATATGGCATCCTAGCCCAGAAGTGTTGTGGTTGTCTGGATACGCAGTCACACATTGCGAAGCTTCCACAGAAAATCAGAAGATCTCCTTTAGAGCCATACCTTGGCCTGAACCAAGAGCTTTGGATGTAAAGATCCATGTGGTGGGTTTGGTTTTCCCTTTACCAAGGGACGTTCATGCTCAACCTACGGAAAATGTACTTTAGATGATTGCATAGAATTTGCATTTTTGGCCGTTTTCCACCACAAGCTTGATCCAGAGTGCACTTGGGTTTCCAAAAAGCTTTTGTCAAGTTGTCTCATCAAAGGCTCTTGTGCTAAGTTATGGTAGGAGATGAAGGCGTGTCCTGCTGTGGGCTTGTAGCTGGCTAAAGGATCTGAACAAACGGTGCATTTTCCCCGTGGAGAATGGGCACTAATGGAGGCCCCCACGGCCAAAGTGTAGGGTGAAGTGACATTTTGCAGGTGATAAAAGTATTTAGGACAGTCAAAACTTAAGTTGTGGGTAGAAATAAGGAGGAAGGAGTTCTGCCTCCACTCAGATTTATAAATGTTCAAGTTTGTGGTCCAGCTCTGTGCTCTTCACAGGCTATGTTCAGTGATGACTTGAACAGTTGAGTTTGGTGTGAGTGCCGGTCCACACTCACTTCAGATGAACTCATCTCCAGGTTGCAGTACAGCGTGATGGTAGTGTGCTCCTTGCAAGCATTTTCCTAGTGGAAATCCTCCAGAAAGGAAGACACAAAACGGCAGAGTAATATCATCAAGGGAGGAGAGATGAGTGGCCTCCTTTGTGCCCTGTTAAACCAGACTCTTGCCCAGGTAGGACTTGTAATCTGGGAAGAAAAGATGACACGCATGGAGCTGTTAAATGCTGCCTCTTTGCCATCCCTGCAGCTGCCATGCCACGAGGTGTGAACTGCCAAAGGCTGAATGCAAGTCCTAATTGTGTCAATTATCTTTCTGACAATTACATATGGATTTCATTAGCTTGCTAAAGGCTACCTATTAGAGCATCTCAGCAGCTGGAGGGATTTCCAGGAGGAAATGTGAGATGGGAAATGCCGACAAATCTCAAATTCCCAGAGGCTTTCTGCAGTTCGTGCAGATGAAGTGTGATAAGGGCAGCCTCCAGCACCCCTCCTTGGCTCTGTGCAATCACATCTCCTTGGGGCGAGGAGGGGCACCCGGCTGGATCCGTGGTGGGATGTGCCTGTGGATGCATGTCTGGTACCTTGCCGTTTCTGCAGAGAGGGGAGGAAAAAGCAACACGGGAGGTTATCCTAGGGCAACCCGGGGACACTTGCCTTCTGTGCAGAGCTTTGGCCCTCGCTTTCCCTGTAGTTCCAGCATTATAAATTGTAACTTGAGCTTGAAGGTGATGGGGTAATCCCTGCAAGGAGTGTATTTGAATGCTGTTCCAGATGGCGAAAACGCCCAGGATGGATTTGGTCTTAGTGGTCTTTTTGCCATGTGACCTCTCTGCAGTGTCTCTTTGAAAGAATTTCTTCCTTTCTTCATCTTTGACCTTGCTCTTTCCAGGGACTCATCAAGTTGGAGCAGTGGAAGAAAAGAAGGGAGGGCTAATGGGTTGGAGAGGGTTTTCATGATGATTCCCGTGGTGCATCTTTGCCATCTAACCTAGTCCTGCTGAGCTCAGCTGGAAGCTCAGTGGCTTCCAGGAGTGACCCCACCACCTCAGTGACTGTCTCCATAGCTCACGTGCCCTCGTGTCAGGATGCACACCTTCTCTTCTGGTATGGCCCCCATACAGTTAGCAGTGTAGGGACTGAACAGGAAGGTGCAGCCAGGTGCCAGCATGCCAGCTGAAACATGCTGGGGACTCTTTCCAGACTCAGGTGTGTGGTCCCCACATAGCTCTCTCCTGGTGCTCCATGCTGCTGATTTTCCAGCTGCCTCTTGGAAACAAGGCTCTCCCAGATGGCTGCTGAGCTCGAGAAGCCGTACGCTCCTGCCAGCATGTTCTGGATACCAGCCCCTCTAGCAGAAGATAAACTGGGCTTGGAGTGTGAGTTTGCAGATGATAAGAGGGGGCAGAGAGGGTTTCTGCAGGAGTGTTTGGTACGCTGAGCGCCTGGGGGCATGTGGCTTTCCTCAGCCCATGCTGCCTCCTGGCTCTCAAACCGCAGAGCAGAGCGAGCAGGGTGTGTGCGGGTATGTTTTCAAGATGATGAGCATGACTCAAGGGCAAAGCCTTGCCCCCACGCAGTGTGCTTTAGGTGGAAAGCCTGGAGATGAATGATGCACTTTCGGTTGACACGTCTCTTGAGAATGTCATGGGTCTTGTTATCTGGTCGTGTAAGGCTTGGAGGAGAAGGGACGGCTATCTTTGGGATGCAACCGCAGGAGAGCCCAGGCCCCCTCTTTCACTGCCCTTGACCATGTTCCCCTTCCCTGTTAAATGTTCTGGTGTCATTGCCACGCTTGCACAATTTATCTCATGCATTGAATTATGCCTGCGAGCCTGGCTTTCCTCTGCCCAATTCAGTATAGGAGCAAGTTAGAAACATATTTAAAGAGAAAGACTGGGAAGGTATGTGTTTCTTTACCCATGACACTTGCTGCACACCAGGAGAAGTGCAAGCAAATAGGGATAGTGACTCTGAGGAAGAATTCTTAATTTTGTCATAAAAAAAGACCAACTTTCAGGGCTTGGGAGGGGACCAGGGATGAAATGCTGCTTCTGTTGGTGCTTTCACTGCAGTGCTGTTCAGGTGGTTTGCCTCTGGCCCTGAGAAAGAAGAAAAAGGCTGATGCTCTGGTGGAAGAAGATGCCTTTAAGGCACCTTAATTTATTTCACAGTGCTGCTGATGCCAACTGGGACTTCCTTCCTGCAGCAGGCCTGGTAAATGGGGGAGATGCTGCCGCCTCCTCTGGGGTTTGTTCCATTTTCTGTTGAAGTTTTTCTGCTCTCCATACTTAGATGTTGACTGTAGCTCAGCTTGAAGTGCCCTTTGGTCATGGTGTGGGAATCATCCTCTGAATCTCCTCCAGCTTCCCCTGTCCTGGGTCTATCTGAGGTTGGAGCACAATCCAAAGATGTCCCTGGAGCCCCCAGGGAGTCCCCACTGGCAGGATGAGACTTTCCCCCCTCCTCCCAGAGCGTCTAAGCCCAGACGGGCCAGGTTAGCCCACTGAAACGTGTAGTGCTATAGAACCCTAAAGGCTTTACTGAATTAGAGCCTCAGGGGCAAGTAAATGTGGTTCTGTCCTGATGAGGTGTATGTACATGGATGGAGCAGAGACTGCTGGTTCGTACCTGGGTACTAGGGAGAATCACCATGTAGACACAGCGAGACAGCGTGCTGAACTAACTGCAGTTAACATCTCAGTTAAAAAAATAAGGAAAATATGTAACCATACCACTGAGTCTCCATCCCTTTCAATGAGAAGCCAGCCTGCAGCAGACCCTGGTGGGTGATGGTGAACGCAAGCTGCTGTAGATATCTGATTCTGGTTTGATATGTGGCCATGGAGTCCTGTATGTCAGACCCTGTCGTGTCTCCACCATCTGGGGTCAGGTGTCTCAGGGTTAATTGTCTGGAAAATCAAACTAAAAGCTGCCTTTGATCGTTGCAAGGTGCGATTGCTTGAGTGGCCCCTGGCTGTGGTTGGGGCAAAAGATTGAGCTGTTTCTTCCCCAGGTATCCTGCCCTGAAGGGCGTGATCAACAAAAACGTAGGAAAACGCCAAATTACATCAAAATCTTGTATTAAAAAAGGAGTGTTCTCACTGCGGTTGGTCTCTCCTGCAGTGGGGCTTTTCCTTGAATTTAACTGGCACCACCAAACACAGAGTAAGAGATGTGTCTTACAGACTGAAGTGACCAGAGCTGAAGTGACTGCTCCTCAGAGCATTATGGTTTTTACATATTTTTACGTTATTTTTACCCATGCCCAGACCAGCCGTGGTAGGAGCACTGAGAGGAAGAGCTGCAGCAGTGGCGCAGAGTGTGTCAGGCTGTCCCAGGTGTGCAGGTGCCATGGACACATTCACCTCAACTGGGACAGGGCTAGTGCTTGGCTGTGTCACCCCTCCTGTATTTAACAGCTGACATACTGACCAGAATGAAAAAAAAGGAAAAACTTGATCAAATTTTGTTTGGGCTTTGGGATATAGATGATCTTGGCATCCAAGTATCTTGGACTAAGTACATAGTTACCTGTCATGTTACATGGCATAACTGTGTAATGTATATTATACCGACCCAAACCTGTACGGCAGCTTCAAACAGCTGCCATTTGGAGAGCAAAACCTTCCAGGGAATCCTGCTTCCATTGAGACTCCAGAGAAAAACATCTTCTCTGCCTTACATTGATTTAAACAGCATATGCAACATTTGGCTTTGGTTCAATGCCAGACTAAAGGTCCTCCACATTATAAACTACCAGGACTAGAAAGATTTGCTCTATAAATGGCTCCGTATGCATACACACTGTATATATATGTTATGGATCTGCTTATGTCATGGAGCACTTCAAATATCCCTTAATAAAATAATAGACCCCTAGGTAGCTATATATACTGGCAGAAAGTTGTTCAGCCCTTTGGAGCCATGGAAAAAGTTAGCTCTCCCAAACCTTTCTTCTTTTTCTTCTGGCTGGTTTCCACTGTGGGTAATTAAAACAGCAGAACATCCTGGATCCTATTGTATGAGGGGATGCAGTCGTGGTCCTCTGAACCTGACAGGAGCAGAAGTGGAGCCTGCTTAAAGAGAATGTGAAATGTGCTGCTTGTCTCCTGCCTGGACCCGGAGATTGATGAGCAGCCCTGGAAAGATCTCTGATGAGCAGAGGGAAATTGTTTCTTAGCTTCGTTTACAAGGGCCGGGCTGTGAGATGTCACTGGCAGGTTCACAGCGCAGAGCTGTTGTTGCTGGTCGGAGAGGTCTTTCCCGCTGCGAGGATGACCCCCTGGCTGCTCCTCTGCTTCACAACGCGTAACCCCTGCCAGCTGCCGAGGGAGAGGGATGTGGCCGCGCAGAAAAGCTCTGTTTTTCCGGCGGGGTTTATGGCTATGACCTGAGCACCTGGCTACAAGGTGGGACTGCTGTCTTTATCTGAAAAGGGGGGTCAGGGCTCCAGGCTGTCACTTGGCTCTGCAGGAGTCTCTTAAGGGAGGAGGCATGCTCTGTGAGCGCACTGACCCTGCTCCCAGGGCACCCAGTGCACTGAGAAAGGTGGGGAAGAGCAGGGGGGAAATGCGTACGAGCACAGTTAATGTGTTGAGTGATGGGGAGATACCCTGCAGCAGGGTGGAGCTCCTCTCCCAGACAGGGGACGATAGAGCTGCTGCTCAGAGCCCCATCTCGCAGCCCTCACCCTACACCTCCGGGGGTATGGGGACCCCCAGCCGCCTTCTCCAGCTGCATCTGACCCAGAGGGTCACAGGGATGGGGAGATGCTGTACTGTGACTGTCCTAATGTGATCCTGCTCAGAGCAGACCCGTGTTGGTGTCCTGCCCTGACAGCAGCCCCAACCTCCCCTCCAGGCTCCCAGCCCCATGGGCCGTGGCCCTGGGGTGCAGACCCCAGCTACCCTTGGAGAGCCTTCAGTGTTAATAGCTGCATCCTACACCTCAGGGGAAAGTACTCGTGGTTCTTCCCATATAAAAGGACCTTGTGCAAATAAAGTTTTGCCTTCTGGTTAATTAACACCATCCTCTCCCCACATTGTGTTTGGTCCATAAGGACCCTTCTCATGAGACTGGACGACAGGGACCGGTGTCTTGGAAACCCCTTGCCCAAGATGTCCAACCTTTTGTCTCTGCCGGTTAAAACCGGACAACAAATACATGGGTGGTTTTGCCACAACAACTGAAAACAAAAATTGACTGCCAAGCTGTTGAGCACCTCTCCACTCTGAATTTAGCTTTCAATTCTCCCTTAATTTATCATTTGCAGTTAATTTAATCCATATTGAGCTGCCTCAAAGAGCAAAAAGCTCTAGATTTGGTGAAAAATAATCTATTTTTAATTATTTCTGATGTGGAACACTAGCCCATAAATAAATTCCACTGCTACCCAGTGGTTTTTTTGCCATCAGAACTGTCTTGCTGGAATCAATAAACAGTTGATTAAAAACCTTGTTATTTAATATATTCAGTAACCCTAATCTATTCATTAGAAACTTAATCACTTTCATGTCACCAGCTGCTGTGATGGAGAAAAGAGCTGTAGCTAATTATTAGCAATTTTACAAAGCTAATATTGAATTTCTAATGGGTCCTCTGTGGCCTCTATTTCAAGCAGTTTGTATATCCCACAAACATGTGTTCTGGCTCTGGGCAGGGCCAAGCATCTCAGACTTACAGCCTTGAGGATAAACTTGAGACATAGCAACCAAACCTCTGGTTAGTTTGGGAGGGGAACACGTGTGACGGCGCTGGTCTCCAGCCAGGTCCACCCCAATGCTCCTCTGCAGGATGGCTGGCCGCGGGACAAGGAGCCACCGCACGCCTGTGCTCGCAGCTGGGGGAAGGGACGTGCTCCCGTGCGCTCCGCTGCATCCTTCCCATGTCACCGAATCGGTGGCTTGAGGGGAAGCAGCAGGGCTGGGGCGAGGGGAAGCCACGGAGGGTGTGGGCAGGTGTTTGGGGTGGCCTGTGTGCTGCCCATCTGCCACGAGCTGCGCTTTCACCTCTTCTGTTGGTTTTGTGCTTTGATACTGGAGCCGCTACGTGGCTACATGGCTGTGTGGAGCGGAGAGGAAGCTCTCGGCGTGAGACGCGGTTGTAATTTTTTTTAGGGCTGTGTTAATATTAAAGCCGCTCGTCTGCCTGGATTGTTTGCCTCTGCTGTCGCTGGAGTTTTGTCCTTATTATTTGTGTTGCTAGGAGCATTACGCTCATTATTTGTACTGTGATGGCATCTGAGGTGCCTTTTGTTGTACCAGGCAGGGTCCAGTGCCCAGGGAAAAGACGTGTCCCCCCCACCCCAAGATCTTGTGCAGGACGCGGGTGCAGGGGCACTTCAGTGCACACACACCGGGTGCAAAGCTAAAGCACGTGTGGCTGCAGCAAGGGCTTGTGCCACTTGGAGGTGGTTGATTTTAAAATATTTTCATTAAATGTTTGTGGAACCAGCTAAAACTTCCTGTAGGTGAGATATGAGAAAATAATCCTGTATTGGACTTGTGCAGGGAATGAGCATCGCTGTACTGAGCGCTGGGGTGGGAGTGCTGGAGAGGGGGGTGATGGCAGAGCAAGTGACAGGCTCAGGCACTGCTGGGGGGGGTAAGGACTTTGAAAGGATGATAGCTTCACACCTCTGTCCTGGGGGTTTCCTGCTCTCTGTGCTGACAGTGGCCTTTCTGGAGCTGACACATGGGCTGGGCTGTGCCCTGGCCGGCAGCCACTCTGGCTGCTCCTGGAGCCTCCTGTGATTTTCCTGGTTTCTGGACTTTGCAGTACTTTCTGCATCAGGACATAATTAAATATGATCTAGGGCTGTAGTTGGAGAGATTTAATAAGTCAGTGTCCTTTGCCTTCCTTTTCCTGCCCTGTTTTGCTGGGGGATAAATGCCCTGCAAGCTCTTGGGTTCAGTTCAGCACATAAAGCAACAGCGCAGGGCTGACGGTGTCCTGAGCCTCAAAACAAAAGCAGAAGAGCACATCCCACGATGCCTTTTTGACATCCTCAGCCTCCAGCTGTGTGCATGCAATGGCTCTACCCCACCAGGTATATTACTGAGATGTGCAGGTGTATTTGTGGGTCTGGAGCCTGTGGTGTTACAGAATCACAGAATGGTTTGAGTTGGAAGGGACTTTCAAGATCATCAAGTTCCAACTCCCTGCCGTGGGCAGGGACACCTCCCACTAGCCCAGGTTGCCCACAGCCTCATCCAGCCTGGCCTTGAACCCCTCCAGGGATGGGGCATCCACATGTTCCTCTGTGCGGACCTTTCAAGCAGTCTTAAGGGGAGAGAAAGGCTTGAAACGTGCTGTGGCCGGACATTGGGGTTTTAGCACCATGAAGACCTGCAGAGGTCTCTGCACTGTGCTAGAACCAGCCACCCTTGAGGTCTGCAGACAGCAGAGGGTTCTGTCGAAAGCAACAGCACCTTCTCTCATCTCATATGCCGTTAGATGCAGCGTGTGCTGTAGCTGAGGGGGACTGATGGCAATCCTCTCGGGAGGGTGTTGCTGAGAGGTGACTGAATGCAAAAACTTCCTCCCTTGGGCTTCAGCTCTGTGTCTTGGGAGGGAATTTGCCAGATGGAAGGAGACAAATACACAAACATATACGTAAATTTTTCCAAAATGGCTTCAGATTCTCGTTTTCAAAAATATGTGATTGAGCTTGTTTTATGGGCTTGGCGAACTTCTGGCGGCATCTGGCTGAGCTAAATATTGTACTTAATAGCCTGAGACAGCAGCGATTGCGGAGGGCTGTCTGCATTTCATGTGTGTTTACAAATGTGCTGTAGCAATTCCACAGAAATTAGCATAGAGCCCTAACAACAAAACACGGGATGGAGAACAAAGAGAAATGTTTCTTGGCCTCTCTCTGTTTATATGCGTATCAGTGCGTGTGTCTGTCTGCGCACCCTCGTGTAGTGCTATCTCTCTGCTCATCCATCTATTATTATTGGTAATTCTTGCACACCAAACCCTCCAACCTCCCAGAATGGCTTTTTTCGTATGTATCAGGTGTTATCCAGAGGAAGTATTGGCAAGAGGTGGTACCTGGCTTCTTTTAAGTTAGTCTGAAACGTGAGGTTTTCCCTGCTGTATGCCCTTACGATCTGTGAAATTGCATAATAGTAACACTGAACAAATATTTAGAGGACAGAATTTGCCAGTTTGCCAAATAGCCTGTTTAGTGAGGATGTTTATGATTTCAGAGGTTTGAAGGAACCTCTTTGTCGGTTCTTGGCACAGTCTCTGACGAGGAGCCCAGGGCTGCTGGGACCCCAGCCCCAGCCCCAGCAGCTCCCACTGGGCTGCCTCTCTGGGAATTTCAAACACCTGACATTTTGGCTTGAGTCTGAATGAAACAAAGAAAAAGAGTATTGAAATATTCCACAAAATCAGAATTGCTTTCCTCCAGACAGCTCTGATAAGTGTAACATGATGCAAGATTGGCCATGGGTGTGCAATGCCACCTTTGCACCAGCTCCAGCAGAGCAGAGCCCTGGTCTGCCTCGTGCCATGTCGGCGGCAGGTACAGGGCATGTGGGAGACAAACATGTTCCTCTGTTTGCAGGGTTGCTGTGGCAGGTAGGCTGGGCTGTTGTCCCAGGGAGCCTTTTTCCTTATGCCATGACCCATGTCAAGAAGGAGTGGGTCAGTTCTCCTCCTGAGCTCCCTCCCCGTGGTGGCTGAGAGCATGGAAGCAGGGCAGAGCTGATCCAGCCGCAGCAACGCTGCCGTGTCTGCGCAGAGCGTGGTTCTCATCTCCGGTTTTCTGCGGGGAGCAGAAGGTTATTCGGAGGATGTCTGGAAACGCTCTGTGTGTGGTGTGACGCAGATTCTTCAGGACATCTCTGTGGTGTGACGCAGATGGCACGGCAGTGTCACCAGCTGATCTATGCTTCCATCTGACATTCTCCTCCAGCCAGGGGCTGTGCCTCTGGCAGCACCGTGCAATGGGGACGGTGGCAGCTGGGCCAGTGCTCCCTGCCCAGTGGCTTGGCTGCCACAGACCCATGACATATGGAGGAGCATGGAGGCTGTTCAGTCATGTGCTGGAAGCCATCCCAGATTTCAGCTAGCCCAAAGCTGGGGAGGAGCCATCAGAGGAGTTATTTAGGTGTGTACCCACACCCCACGTGCAATTAAATGCACCTGGCCTAGATCATCGGTTCATGTAAATAGGCAAAGCTCCAGACTGATCTTCTGAGTCGTCGCATCTGCAGATGATGTATTATTGAATTATGCTTGATTAGCTGTTTTTCTGTTGCTTAACAGAAAGCAAATCTCAGCATAAATGAGATTGGTATGTGCCCTCCATGTACGCCAGTTCTTGCTCCCAAGAATTTAACATTCTTAATAGAATGTTTTTTTTTTTTTTTTATAAGGAGGGGTGGAGGGAGGGGAAGAGTCTTTGAGGCTCCTGTTTCATTTGCCAGATTATCTGAACATTAAATTAAGCAAGTATGGAAATTCAAAATATAGCTGTTCTACAACATGTGCTGACACTGGCATAACAATATCAGTAATCCCCCTTGACAGCCATTACGGCTTAATGCTCTAAGAAAATGAACTACTTATTTTCTTTACCCCACGTACACAGTGTCTCAAAACCTTTCCCTGTCTTCCAGCCAAAATGACTCTTTGAATTCATCTCCTCCAGGTATCAGCTGTGTTTGTCTCATCCTGCTGAGCAGCGCCGATCGCTTTGGAGGCCATGTCACCTTGACAGCTCGGAAAATCCCCAGCTGCTCTTGAGGACTTCATTGCATTGGGTTTTGTCATGTGATAGAGGTCCTCAGACATCCTGAACTTTGGTTCGTGCCAGGGGCACCCTCATATCTTGTAGGGTCTTGCCCCATCATCTTTTTGTTGTGCCTTGTCTCAGTGCCATTGAAGGAGATGTGGAATCCGTGGTCACGAAGCTCGTAGGTGTTTTCAAGTGTGGATGAGTTCCCCTTCTCCCTGTTTTAAAGCTGTGCCCTTCAAGAAACACCAGGATTTGGTCTTTGAATGGTGCTAACCTGCAGCGCTGACAGTGAAAGCATCGTGTTGAGCTAGGCTTTGAAAGCGCTGTTGGGTGAGTGTTGAGGAAAATGCAAGTTACGTTTATTGGAGGTGGCAACTGAGCCTGTTGCTTGTGCTGAAATTTGTATCCTCATCCTTCTCTTTAATAAGAAAGGCTGTTCTTCAAGTGTCACCTTGTCCTCGGTGCCTTTGGGAAGGGTCCAGAGGACTTGCTTAGGAACCCTCTTTTGGCATTATAAGGACAGTTTAGGTATATTTTTGCCAGGTCTCTGAATCCCAGCACATCTTCGGCCCTCCAGAATGGGAGGTCTGGGAAAGCCTGGGAGCTTCTGTTAGGAAATGAAGGGGCCACAGAAAGGTCCCTTGAGGGTTTTAAGGGCTTCTAAGAACAAGTGGTTGTGGATGCAGGGACTTTCAGATGTGCTTTTGTGAATGAAGGTGCTTAAATTCCACCAAAGTCCAATTTTTGCTACCAGATGAGCTTTTCCATATGCACCACTGAGCTCAGATTTACCAAGATATTTGGGTACTTAACGGTGCAGCTGGGCACCCTAGAAGCCTTTTGGGTAGCTGGGCTCCAAAGATAGCCAAGGGCTTTCAGGGCAGCCTGCGGACACTTGCACAGGTTATATGGAGACTCAATGAGCCATTTTAGTCCATAAAAGGATTTCTATAATTGTTTTTTCTATCAAAATTTTACTAAAGAGTACCACTTCTTAGTGAGAGGCTACCTACAGGAGTTGAAGGAGGCAAGTCAGCTTTAATGGTCCTGATTTCAGCTAGTGTGAACTCATTTCCCCCCTTTGAATATACTGGAGCCATGGTGATGTGCATGAGGACTTACCTCTATCGTCAGGTGCGTTTTACAGCTAATTCATAATGAGAAGAGAATTTCCACTGTCAGATCATTGTACCGCTGAGCAAAATTGGAGCAGCTGCCCTGTAAAATGTGAAATGGCATCAATATACTATGCTGCGTTTCAAAGCATGTGACTGAGAAGGTGATTGCACTCGTTAATAATGAGCCACTAAATTGGATGCAATTGCAATAGCTCATCATTGGTTTAGAAATATTATGCTTTATAGGTACATTACTGGGCTGTATTTTATAAGGCTGTTAAGCTTACACACTTTCCCTTGCAGTAAATGTCAGCAAGGTTACAATAAAATTTAATACAATATTATTAAAGCTGAAGTGCATCAGTACGGAATGATCATGTACACACACTAAAAATTCTTTATTATTGCTTCCTTAACCTTCTTAAGGAACTGCTTGTTTTAAAATACAGCAATGAAAAGGATCAAAGCTTGGAGGTCTCTCTGTCCATCCAAAGGTTCATTAGAATTTTCAATGTAGATGGGAATTTTGTGACCCATTAGTTCAAGTAAATTAAACATTAAAATTTCAGCTCTGCCAGGAAAATTTCAATACAGCTGCAGATTATAATACAGGTGGTGAGGTCTCCTCACGTTCACCTTAGCTTTCATGGGGTGGAACTGATTGGCAGATTGTTGGCCTCCGAAGAAGCCAGGCATGCCCTCCATGGTGCAGGTCTCGCTGCAAGGGGTGGTACACCTAACCAGCCTTCGGGTCTGCCATTACCATGACAATGCCAACGTCCCTCCCCTTGTAAAGAAATCAATACACTGCAGGGCTCTGAAAACAATTTCCCTGACCTCCCAAGGTTGCCAAAAGCAAGGTCAAGCAGCAAAGATCACCCAGTGGAAAGAGGTGTCCCCTCCCTGACCCGTAGGCTTGGGAGAGAGATTGGTCTTACCTTGAATTATTTTCTTAACTTAAGAAACTGGTATTATTTGCACACACTCTAGGCAGAGGAAATCCAAATTAATCCCAGTGAAATCTGAGGCATTGTCTCCCAACTGATGAGATTTTGAGTAGCATTTTAGAGTGGTTTTCATGGGCAAACCAGCATGCAGAACCGAAGAGCAGCCCAGAAAGCCACTATTGTTTGGGTTTTGGTGCAGAAGAGGAATGGTAAGGCTCAGCTGTGTACTTTGGAGAAAACATCAGTGGTTACAACTATTCTTGGTGCTCACAAAGCTAATCCTTAACTATTTGGAAGGAGCAAAAGTAGACCTTGACTATGTGAATCTTACAGTCGATTTCTTCAGACTTGTCTGGTATGAGTAGCTGATGTAAAAAAATTTATTTTAGATACAATCTCTTATCAGTAATCTTCAGCTTCCCACAGGCAGGTGATGGGAGCTCCAGATATCACCCCCTGCTTGAGGTACACCAGCCCTGGGACTGGCTCAGACAGTCTGTGGTGTGTTCCTCTTCGAATTAGACACTCAGTCTTGCAAATTGCTGCTTATTTTCCTTTGTCGTGAAATGGATTTGGATTCTTGTCAAAATGTTTTGGTGCTTGAGAGCTCCCAAAGCGGGTGGATTTTAGGCAAGCGGGTACTTGGTACTTCCCAGACACCTTGGTCCTAGCAGGGGTCTCAAGTGGCAGAGCTCTGGAGATGCTGCTGGGGTCCATGCGCTGCTTTTCTTTCCAAGCAGCAACTCCTGAAAGTGGCCGTTGGCTCGGATGAGTTAGATTCCTATCTCTGTCGTTCCTGCTTTTGACCATGTTTTTAAATTGCAGTTTTAAGAGCTTGTGTCAGAGGTTTAATCTCTGGAAATTGATGATGAGCTGCTGCCTTTTGTGAAAGCCCCACGGCAGAGCACCGTCCCCGAGGTGGGTCTGCTGCGTCCCCGTGGCTGCAGGTGATGCAGGAGCAGAGCAGCGTTTGCTGGACTGGAAAAAAGCAGGGATGGGTTCAAATGAAGGTGAAGAGACCTGTGGGTGTTCTGCAAGGTCAGCAGGCCAGGGAAGAAAAGCAGGTGGCATTTTTTCAGTGTTGAGACCTTTGGGTGCCATATGCCACTCCATTTGGGCACAAGCATGTGCACACACCAGTCGTACATATCGGGTGGGTCTGAACACGCAGAGACAAGCATATGCATATAGACACACACGTGCACACAAAACTTGCTCCCTTTAGCAAGCCTATTTCAAATGAAGACTTGTCCTAGCTTTTTCTTTTCGGCTCCTGGAGGACAAAGCTCCTGGAGGATGACTGGGTGCAGTGTTGCTGCCCTGCTTGTGCATTGTGTAAAGACTCTTGAAGACTTTCTTTGAAGGCCAGCCCAGGTCTGGGCATCCTACATAGTCCAACCACTCCTTCCTGAGCTTGTGCTAGTGGTCACCTTGTGTAAGTGGCATCAGCACATGGTGGTGATGGGGGGATGGGAAGGGCATGGGAAAGGGCCACTCTTGCCCCCTTCCCTCTCCCAAAGCTATAGAAAGGAAGGGGTTGTGGCAGACTTTTGAAAAGGCTCAAAGAACAAATTTCCATGAGATCAAGCCCAAAAATCTGCTCTAAGTGGGTACAGAGCATACTGCAGGCTTTCCTCTTTTCACCTTGCTTCCTCTCTCCGCTCTCCTGACCTTCCTGCCCAGCCCCTGCTGTCTTTTTTCCTGGCTGTCTCATTGCTGTGCTGTGGTACCTGAGCAGAGCACAATTCTTTTCTCCACATGTGGGTGACAACGTGGCAGTGGCGTTTAGCTGCCACCATGAGATCCCACCAGCTCCGAGCGCTCGACAGCCCACCTCATAGAGGCTGTCCCTCACCTCCTCTCCATCTCCTTGCTGCTCGTTTTCTTCTGCAATGATCCTCCACTTCCCCTTCCATAATTACTTTCTTGAGGTTTATTTTCATCTCGGTGCCTGATGTGACCAAAGTACATAAGTCTGTATCTATTGATTTCTGACAGCAGAGTCTGCTTGTTCTCCACTAATATTTCTAGCATCAGCATTCATCTTCCTTTCAATCTCAAAGGTATGTCAGTACCACATCACTAAGGCCTCAGTTTTTTCTGCCTGTCAGCAGCATTCTTCCCCCATGATTCATATCCATAAATTGCTATGGGAAAAATTAAGCTTTTCATCAAACCCTTAAATATTTTGCAACTCCACCGTTCTTCCATGCTTTCAGGAGAGAGGCCATGGCCAAGGAAGCTATTCCTGGTGATCTCTGGGTTTTTCGGGAACTGCCTCTTTGGGCTGGTGTCTGTGGTCCCATATCATTGATTCCTTTCATATATTGACAGCTTGCCTCCACATGCACACACACTTTGTTTTCACCATGCTTGAGGGTAGCCCATACTCGTCAATAGACATTTTTTTTTTTACACTAACTCTGATATTTCTGGGGGGTCAGCCATGAGCTGTGTCTGTCACTGTCGTGTATGATGTAGGTTAATAGGTGTCTGTCAGTGCAATTCCCAGGTGGTTCCACTTTATCCAGGGTTGTTGTAGGATAAATTTGATGTACGTGCTGCAGAGGCTTGGTGGCAGGATATGTGTGTCACTTCTGCCCACTGCAGAACCACTTGTTCAGTGCCATTGTTCACGGTGATGGTTTCTGTTTACAATAAGAAAATCACAGTGAATTTGGTGAGATGCTCTGGAGTTCCTTTATCTGATGGCAGTGAGGATCGATGGGACATTTATGAGGAGCCTGTGAAATGCACAACCAATGGCTGCTGAAACTCTGTTTTTGCAGTGACATGAAGGATGTTTTTAATTTCGCCATAGGTGCCTTTTCCATCTCAGGAACCAGCTGATGGTAGCATTAGTTCTGCTTCTATCATTTACTTCACGTGTCCTGAATTATGCCATGCCATGCTTGACCATCAGAGGGATGCTACGATAGTTACAATATTTCATGTGCCCCTTCTCTTGAACAGATTCCTTTCATTGAATTGGTTGGCCAATTTCCAGGCATCAGTGTATCTTTACAAATTTTTCACCATGATCACAGATCACTTTGAACGATTCTGCTGATTTGCCTTCGTGCTTTCCTAGGGTTCATGTTCAAACTGGCATACACAATTTCCTCTGTTGGCTGATGTATCTGTCTCGGAGATCTCCGTTTTGGGTTGGGAAAGCTGGATGTACCTATTATTTCAGGGGTATTTCAGCTGGTGTTTGATTCCTGCACCCTCAGCAAAGTTCCTTGTTCTATTGATCTATTACTGCTTTCAGTTGAAGGAGAATATTTGCAGCGAGGAATCTAAGAGCTGTGGAAAAGCACCTAGTAAAACAGAACAAATGGACAGCAGTGGGAAACCTCTGTTTCTGTCTGTCATTGCAAAGTACTGCAGCAGGGCACAGATAAAAGTGACCAACATAAAGCACTTTGCAGCAAACTTTTAGGCCTGAAGGTTCAACAAAGTATGGTGGTGAGCAGGTTCTTCCTGCTAAGAAGAGTATAATTGCATTTATGAAGGTGCTGGACTGAATTTTGGGGGAATTATAGTGCTTGGTGGGAAAGGAACAAGCCATTTGAAACTTTATAAGGAGGTGGTTGGAGCTGGCATTTGGAAAGTAAAGAAGAAGGAATGCTTGCTGTTGTACCCAGGCCATTGGAGAAGCATGTGGCAGAGACTCATGGCTTCTGTAGTAATGGAAGAATTGGGTCCAGTTTGTGGGGTCAGGAGTTTGATACTTGGGATGAGAGAAAGTGTCATTTATCGTTTGCAAACTGACATCAGAGATCAGTCAGGGAGAATCCAGTCTGTGGGAGAATCACCCCAATCTGCCTTGGAGGGCGTCCCATCCCTGTGGTGACCATAAAGGTTCTGTGCCCCTCTGATGGCAGCTGGTGGCAGGTGCTCAACAAGTCCTTAGGTGGCACAAGGAAGCACTTGTTAGTGAAAATGTCCAGCAGTTCTTCTAGCTGGGAAATGAGTATTAGAGCTGGAAGGATAAGCTCTCTTAAAGAGGTAATGGCAAACAATCGTCTGTTTTACAACATGATGGAGATGGGCTCTGTGGATGTTCTTGGCTGCGGTGTTCCCCTGCTTGCTCTGAACACCCAGGTCTTTATGACAAAGGACTGAGCCAACTGAGTTGACTATGCTCTAGAGACTGCTTGGTGGCCAAAGTCTTTCCAAAGTGCAGGTTGTGGTTGTCACAATTTCAACCCTGAAACAAGCAGCTTGGAAGGTCAGGGCCTCTGCCCAAGGCTTGTGCTTGAATCAGCAGCTGCCTGGGTGCTGCCCAGAGCCGCGGGTGCTCATGGGTTGTCTCTGAAATGGAAGCGTTCCTCGATTTCACGTATTCGTGTTGTCAGCTCGAGGTTGCATAAATGGAAGCGTTCCTCGATTTCACGTATTTGTGTTGTCAGCTCTAGGTTGCACCAAGATGAGGGGAACGGTTGTTGGAGTAGCAAAGAGTGAACAAGGAGCGTTAGGAGGGGACAGGACACAGAACCGAGTGCTCAGAGTCAGGTGCATGGACAGCCTGGAGCTGTAGATCCCCCTGTGCCTCTCCCTCCAGAGCTACTTCTGAGACTTGGGAGGGTGGCAGTGGGCTCAGGGTCCCTGTCCCCGCTCCCCATCACCGTACGAGCACTAACCCCTGCCCGTGGCTGGGAAGAGGGAGAGCTTCAAATCCAGCCCCAGGTGTTTAGTGTTATCCCTGCTGATGCCTGGGTAGCGATTGCACACCCGTCCCCGCGGGATGGCCGGCGTGATGCTGGATGTGAGCGGCTGAAGGTGCAGGGGGGTATTTGTGCATTATAAATTAGACCGTAGGCTTTCAGGAGCCACAGAAAGTCATCTGTTGAGGAAAGAGTCTCCCCTGATTGTGGGGCAGGGGCTGTTGCAACCCTTCCACCCACCTCCTGCCCGCCACGCCTACAAGGGATAACACAACACATCCATCCTCTGTATTCCAGCATCTCCATGCAGCTTTTTATTTTCTCCTTAAAAAGCAAAGATTTTATTTCAGATGTGTGTTGGGCTAAGTCTTTGGCTCTTTGTTTTATTCCCTGTGATGGATTCCTGAGCCATGGTGATACAAAGAGCCCGACGTGGTGTCGCACTGCAGCTCCGGGCTCTTTGCAGGGTCTCCAGAAGGACACTGAGAAATTACCCATCATTTCTTAAACCCTGCAACAGGCATCTGCAGGGAATATCCACCCAAGCAGAGGTCGTCATTGCTGTGGAAAGGAAATTGTTCCCCTTTATTCATGGGATATAACTGCAGGATAAATAGAAAGTGCGAGCAAGTTTTAAGTGCTTACGCTGGAGGGGTTAGAGGGGTCACTTACATTTGTGAAACGTCCAGCACCTCTTGTCCCCTGTGCAGCTGACAGATGGAAATCATTTCAGCTCGGGGGGTATGAGCTGGGGTCAGCAAGGGAGAGAGGCAGAGCCCATAAGGAACAACTCATTAATACCCCAGGGCCAAAGAACCACCTTTCTGAGCTGTTTTCTTTGTGCTGGTATAAAACAAAAAGGCGAGCAGGCAGACCCTTGGGCTGGAGGAGTTTAAATCAATATGACAAATCCATAATTACATAGTGACTAGTGCAGCGAGAACATCATGGGCTTGTAAGGAAAAACGAATGCCAGGGAGAAGATGCAATGTTATATATAAAATCCAGGTATATATATTCAATATATACATAAATGCATATTTGTCTTATTTTGGATATTGTGTACCTGAGTGTTTTTCTAATGTCTCTGATCTTTCTGCCTGATTCATAAATCATAACAGCAGATACAATAAAATGAATTAGGTGATCATTAAAGTAGTATGCACTGGATATATTTTTCCTTTCCTGTTTCGGTCTGAGAGCTCATTAAAAGCTCACTTGCCTCTTGAAGTATCTTGACACTGAAGATGATGATGAATAGAGCGGCAGTGAGTGTTAATAATTTGAAATACATTGTCAGAATCACACGGCGATGCTATAGGAGATTGTTACAGTGGAGTTATTTGTGTTTGTTTTATTCAGTTATCCTCTAATCGACCAAGATTAGAAACAGAGCATTAAGCTGAGCAAGTATTTATTTTTTTCTTGAAGGACATTTGAATTAAAAATGAGCTATTACAAAAAGAAGTCTAGGCAGGTGAAAATTACTGGAATGACAGCATCACGGCCACGTTCACCAAACCACGCTTAATTCCAGTCCCTTGCCAGTGTCATCTTTGCTTCCCAGGCGTAAGTGCTTTGCTGGCTAGGGGACAGTTCTTAACACGCTGAAATGTAAGCGTATGCTTAAGTGCTTTGTTAAACCTGCCCCTCCGGAGCTGGAGCCATCTCTTTGTCCTTAGCATGGGTGGACAGCGGGCTGGACACCCTGACTCCTCACTGTGCTGCTGACAAGTCCCGTATTGGCTGGACTCTTATCGCAGGGAGCAGCTTGTTTGCTCTCCATGCAAAAATCTCAGTATCGCTGATGGAAGGAGCAGCTTTTGCTGCAGGGAGGGGATTTCTCCTCCATCCCGACAAGTGGAGTGCAGCCCATGGCAGGGGCATTTTCAAAGGAGTTTGTACAACCAAAGGGTCCCTGCGGATGGGCTTTGTCTTCCCCATTTGGACCACCTGAGTTTCATCCTAATAGTGTTATTTAATGGATTTAGGAGGGCTTGTCCTGGGGAGAGACTGTTTTCAAGGAGCACAGAGGCCCATGGGCCATGGCATCCCTACACACAGGTGGCTGTTGTTCCTCCTCATGCACCCCAAAGGGGTTTAGGACTTTGTCCCAGGGGTGAGGCTGAGCAGGGGGTCCAAGCCATTTAAACTCCGTGGGGTGCAGTTTTCTAAATGCTCAGATTGCTTTTGGTGATGGGAAGCATGTGCCTAAATCTCCACTGCTCTGATTTGCAAAGGAAATGGGGTGTTTGAGAGGAATTTCCGAAGGGCAGGGGCCGGCTTCCCACCTTCAAGCTGGGCTGCCCTTTTTGTCTTTCTGTCTTTCTGTCTTTCCCACCCAGCTTTGCATCCTGCAGTAGGGAGGCAGTGCCTGCCTCCCCAAAACACATTACTCATGCCCGGTCAGCTCTTCATTTCCATCCATCCACTCGATGCTCTCAGATAGAGCATCCTGTAAATCATATTTAAAAATACATTAGTGTAATGTTTCTGGAGTTGATATTAAGTGAGCTTTGGGGACCCTGCTGGCTCCAAATTCCCCTGTCTCAGACTAATTTACAGTATATTTCACCAGGACAGGCATTTCCATACCCAAGGACCCGCCCTGACCCTTTTCTCTCTCTCTTTCTCTTTTTTGTTCTATTATTCAACTCGTTTTAGAGGATGATTGATGGCATCTGATGTCAATGCGAGATTGCTCTTCTATTTTCCCACCTACCACTGTAAAAGGAGAGGGAAAAGAATAAAAGGGAAATGACTTCTGTGGGGCAGGAAAGCGCCAGCTGATCCCCGCCCTGCAGTAGCTCCAATGGCCTTTGCCGGGGAAGCGCTGCTCGGGCGAGGGGCACAAGGCGTTTCGGCAGGTGGAGCGTTTGGCGCGGGGGTTCGGCGCTTTTGTTTTGTGCCGTGGGATGAAACGCTGCGTTAGCAGGAGCTCTTTGCCTGCTCTGCTCCCCAGCGTGGGGAGGGGGCTCGGGGGCAGCCAGGGGCCTGTAGCAGCGGGGATGTTGTTGGGCAGTTCCTACAACCAGACGAAAGCTGATGAGTGTTTATTCAAGCAAGACAGTAAAAAAGTAAAAGACTAAAATTTAGTTAGGGCGGAAAGATTTCTGCCCCTGATGTGAGAAGTGGACAGCCAGCCCTGCAGTCTGGGTGAAAGCTTGGGAAAAGTGATACAACAATAATACTTGACATTTATATAAAGATTTCATAGAATGGTTTCAAAGCACTTTGCAAATAATGCCGACCTGAGCCTTGCAAGTCCCCTGTGAGATAGGCTAGAAAGTCATCAGGACTTAGTGCGGCCAAGAGAAGTCCAGGAGGGGAACGGGGCTTCGTCCAAATGCGTGCTTTGCTCTCTGACAAGGGAGCGAGCGGTTAATTTTTTGAATATAAAGGCTGACCATCGTCTTCAAAATATCGATCAGCCCTTCACGTGCTTGTGCTGTGAATGTGGGCAGTGCATTCATGCTCGTTGTTCAGAAGAAATCCTTTTAAAGCGAGTGAGGTCTTGGTGGACACTCCTACAAGGGAGACCTTGCGTTTGCAAAATGTTCTTGCAAGTCTCAGTAATTGTCTCACTGAGTGCGCAGATTTCAGGCACAACAGTGGTTCATGTCTTTTATCCTTTTATCCTTTCTGATTATTTCGCTATTTTTTTTCCTAGGGAAAATACTTTTTTTTTTAATATAGTTGAAAATCGTGGAGAATTTGGGCTTTTGATTTCCTAGCTGTTCTTCTCTAAGACAGTGTTCTTCACCCACTGAGCCTTTGGGGTGAAGGATAAGCTGAGTCGACTTTGTTCCTTGCTGATTCTTAAATGAGATGACAGCCCATCACGAGCAGTCCTTTGAACTGTGGTGCTGGTGCTCTGCAGCACCTTTGGGCTGAGATGGGTCTCAGGGTGAAATAACAGCTTGTTTTGTGTCTTCACAGGGTCCTCTCACACCTCCCTTCCTGACCTCACCTTGCTTCTCCTGCTCTGTTGAAGTCACTCCAGAATATATCAAGGAATTGTAACAGTCGCGTGATTTCAGATCTGGTTCACGAGCCCGGCAGTAGAAGCCCTGACATCTAAGGAGGCTCCCTGGAGACCGAAAGCTGATAAAACAGCCAAGCTCACTCCTGGAAGGCGGGTGGACCCAAAGGCCTCTGCTTTTACTTGGTCTCCACTGAAGGTGATTGACTTTGAGTGAGCAATTGCTCCAGACTCTGCAACTTGATCCTGGAGTTTATGTACTGTGTAAGTAACCTTGAGATAGGGATAACTCCTAACCTTTACCTGACCCTGGCTGTGCATCTCGAGTGAACAGGAGCTCTTTGTTTGAGGTTTTTGGAGCCATGGGAGGTACGTTTAGCCTGTAGTCATGAATTGACGCTAAACATATGTGCCCAGAAGGCTGCTCCTTCATTCCGTTTCTGAGTAAGTAATGATTAATGGCAGTATAAATTTGTGCATGTATTGAATTGTTCTGGGGAATTGGTACCAAACCATCGATAGATTGGTGTGCTTTGTTTTTTTTTAATAAAATGAAACACTTGTTTTGAGGGAAGAATGACTTTGGATATTGATAGGTGAGTGATGTAGTGAAGAAAATCAAGTGCAATCCATGCTCTACATGTTGTGAAATTGCCAACAGATGGACAATTGATTTGGCGTGTTCCAGACTTCCGAAACGCCATGCAGATGAGGAATGCTTTGATGATGATGGGATGTGTCGTGCATGTTGTACACAGGTTGTGGCAGGAAAGCGTGTGCTTTCATGGAGAGGGCAGTATCAAACCAGCTGGGACCAACAGCCATGTTAAGAGGTTGATCAAGGAGCATACAAGCTGTCTCCTTGATGATCACCCAGCTCCTGTGGGAAGAGTGTTTATGGAGTTCCTTAAACATTTGATTTCAATCCAAATTTGATCCCTCCTGGACTTATGGACAAAGCATTTATGACTCAAAATTAATCATGGATCTTGGAGGTTTTTGTGGAGAGTGACCTTCGTGATAGCAGTAGCAGTGTCTGGGACAAATTCAGTGTCGGTGACTCTTTGGCAGTCTGAGGTCTCGGGCTGCTCTTCCAGAGGCACAGCTGCAGGGCTGCCTGCTTCATGGGCAGCCTGGAAAGCCCCAGAGCGTGGCTGAGGGTGTCCTGGGCATGGACAAGCTTATTGCTTTGGTGGGTCTTTCTTAGAGCGAAGGACACGGTATACTGCTGGATGGTAGGGATGTTCAGCCCATGGTATGCTGCTGCATAGCTTTGCTCTAAACCTGGAGCTTCTGGAAGAGTGTGGGCATCCTGCCTAGATTGTGGCACATCTTCAGTTAAACCTAGGCAGGTTCAGATCAAGTGTTCAGCTTAAACATTTTTGGTCTCAACAAGATAACGTTTTTTTTTTTTTTAATCTGCTGTGTCTGTGATTCAACACTCTTGTGCCTCTCCACTGGGCAGAAAACTGGTTGTTGAAAAACCCATGAGCTCACATTTTTTGTGCCCTAGGAGAAGCCAGTGCCTTCACAGCCCCTGGCTTTTAAGCCTCTTTTAAAGGGAGTTGTTAGATGATGGGCACTACAAAGCCTGCAGTGCTGCTGCTCTAACAGCCAAAGACTCGGCAGCGAGGTGATGGTGCTGGTGCCAGCCTTGTCCTCTCTTGCCTCTCGGGTATGGCATCGAAACTGGGGCTGCTGCAAGTCTGCAGGGACCCCACGGGCGGCAGGGTGGAAGGAGGCAGCTCTGCAGGGCTGCGGGAGGTGAAGTTGAAAGTGCAGCTCAGCCATATCCACCAGGGGTTTTCCTTTTCCAGGAAGATGTTTGCACAGAAAATTAACTCCCGTTCAGCCTCCCGCAGCAGATAAGTGTTAGGTGCAGCCATGCAAGGGGTGCGTAAGTGATAGCATGAGCTGTGTCCCTGCTCACCTGTGCAAAAACGCACGCGGAGCTGCACGTGCATGTCTGCAGCCTGGATCTGTGCGTGGAGGTGTTCGGGAGGACACAGATGGACTTTGCAGCGTTGCACACACATATCCATGTTGGACTGTCCCCACACACCACACTCCCCACCCCAAACCAGCTGGCTAGGAAAGAACCCAGTATTGATAATCCAAATATCAATCCCAATATCAATCAGAGGATAAACTGGAGAAGCTAAATCCTTTTTTGTGACATTTTATGTTGCAGTCAGTTCAGGTTGCAGGGCGTCCGTTGGTTTCAGTCTCTGAGCTCTCAGACTAAAGGCATGGTGATATGCAGGTTGGGTAAAAATGGATTATTGAGGGTTTGCCTGCATGATTTCCACATGCTGATACTTTTAATCCTTTGCATCAAGCAACAGAATAAAAGAAGAAACAATTTACATGAACAAATACTAGAACTATATCCTATCCTATTATTTTAAAATGTCTCTGGGGAATCCAGTGCTTTCTGTAAAAGGCAGGGTGCCTGGCTTCATAAACCTTGCTAAATTACCACCTTGCAGCAGCCTCCAGCAGCTGTCCTAGTTCCCCAATTCATTTTCAGCATTTGAGAATTAAAAAGAATACCAAACACATGCTTTGAAAGCAAAGCTCCCAGCGGATCCCACACCGTGGGGACGGGGCAGCTGCTTGGGACTCATGAAAGCTGACGTTAGCCAGCCCCGCCGAGGTACAACGGGGTCAGAGAACAGGGGGATTTGTTAAATCAGCTTTAACTTGCAGAACTTGTGTTTATGTGCATTTGCTTCTAGTGGAAAACAGCGTGATACTATTGGAAGAAAAACTGTCTTTAAAAAGAATTTAATTCTGTCCACATAGGAGCTATCCAGGGTGGGAGGATTAATGCAGAAAAAGGGAAATTATCATGCAAAATGCCTCCATTCTGCCACCAGTATTCTGCATTTCCCTCAGCACATGCTGAGTTTTGTCTGGGGAAGCAAGCTCAGCCTCTTCTACAAGTGGAAGCAAAATGATGGGCAAGCATCAGGGGACTCGAAGTGTGGTTGATTTTTCAGTTTAATATGTAACAGGCCTGGCCACACAAGATACGCGAGTGTCTCCATCTCCTTTTCAGCAACCTCTAAACATTAAGCCTTTAAAAAACTGCATTTTGTCTGCATGGCAATATGACATCATTTGTAAAGTTTAGGATCCCTAGTGAGGTTTAGCTATAGTGTTTGCCTCTAACAGTGCTTCTCTGCTGCTACTCCGAGGGGTTTGCCTTTATTTTTTGGAAGTTACCAGTTTGTTACTCCTTGTAATTATGCTTCTACCTGTGTGTTTATTTGCAGATGTCACCCACCTGCCCATCTGCTGTTCAGGGAGACTTCAACTGTAACCGTTGCCAATGCTGTAGGTTGCCCTTAGTCTAAACTAAAAATTTATCAGATTGAATATGGAGATGAACTTGTAATGAAAAACATGACCAATTATCCAAGAAATGGACACACTTGTCTCTTTTGAATTGAAAAGAATGAGTTCAGCCTTCACATAAGAGCCAGTCCTGTGCACAGCCTGTGTTTGAGTTTCTGTGCTTCTGCCTGCTTTGCTTATCATTAGCAGTATAATTAGTTCATTGAGAAGCTTAAATGTTCCCTCTATGATCACTTAGTTGTAGTTCTTATTTCTCCTCTGTCATATTTAGCACCAAGAGCAGAGTTTTTCACCAAATCAGTCATGCTGGAGCAACCCATCCTTTCCCAAGGCGCAGCTCCCGTCCCTGGCTGGGAGCAGTCATTGACTGCAGTGGGTCTTTGATGCTCCGAAGTATTTAGTCACTCACGCTGTGCTCCTTGAATCAATAACCTCCTTGGGTCTGTAACCTAATAGAATTGCTTAATGGATCAAATTTTGCTTGTGTTTCATCCACTTAGCTTATTTCACTCTTTTGATAGATTTGCTCCATCAGGATAACGACTGAAAATGATCGTGCAGTTGTCGTATGCCTGTGACAATGAACATCGTCGTATTTTCCCACACGTACTCCAGCACATGGGTCACTTGGAAAAGGACTGGGATGAATATGTCCTCTCCAGAAAAGCAGAGTTGGGTGGAAATCAGAAGCTGCTGCTGGGGAAGTGTGGACGCAGTGCAGAGAAGACTGGAGGCAGGGAAGCTGCTGTGGGTAAATCTCCATTGGCATCATCTGCACACGCGTGTAACCTGCGCTGCTGTCAGTCCGGGGGCTTGGAGAGATCACACAACCTATCGTCTGTGCGTGGAGCCAGGTTATTCTCGGTTAGCAGGTACCGTGGGCATTGAAAGCATCCAACTGGTGGAACAGAGGCGATGGTCCTGTGCTAGGTACTGCAGGGACAGGGTAGAGGTGGAGATGTAGAGAGCTGAATTTGGAGGAAATGGGAAAAAGAACAGGGGTCGGACCTTGGCTACGTGATGAAAAGGAGCCCAAGGATTTGATTCTGCTGATGTGGGCGTTGGATACCTGGCTACAAATGTGGATATTTGAGCATGAAGAGGTTAAGCTGTCTATGCTATTTTCTTTTGCCCTGCTTCTCCCTTCAGAGGAAGATTTGCCTATAAAGCTATTTTTAGATGCCTTGTGAGCAAGTTTTGTGGGAAGACAAGCAGCCGACAGCCCCCAGCGAGCTGCTAAGCCCACCCCTCTCAGCTTACAGCATGTAATTAGCAGATAATCGTGCCAAAATCGCAGACTCCAACAGGCTAATTTTATCGCATGTGCTGACATTGGTAAGCTTGTTGAAAGTAAGTTGTGGGTTGTTGGTTAAATGTGTTTCCTCACTTGTTTATGAGCTTGTGTTGCTGCATTTGCTGTATAAAGGGGAGATCAAATGCAGGTCTTGTCATTTAGCAGCCACGGGTGTTTTGATGAGGTTAGATAACATGGGACATTTCCTAGCATTAAACCAGCATTTTATTAGGACGTGGTCCCTGTTAATAGTATTTTCAATGACGCTATTGTGTTTTGCTGCAGGGTTGATATGGAGGGTGTTTGAGCTTTGATTCAGCAATATATTCAAGCCCATGCTTTGAGGTGTGCTTGTTCAGCTAACGTGTAATTATTTATTTATAAATGTCTTTATAAAAAACAGTAGGTGCCTGCTCGAATTGGACAGTAATTTCCCGTGATCTAAATGGGAATTAAGCATGTATTTTTAAGCTATGTTTATACTTACGAGTGTTGCTAATTTAAGGCCTTAGTAACTTCTGCAGTTTTCTTTAGCAAAGAAAAATACTGTGTCTGATGGTTGGGCTGAATAGCCTTCAGGACCTGCATACCTTTCTTACTGATGTGATAAAATAAAGATACTTCTTAATAGAAAACACAGCCCAGAGTCATCTGTCTGGGTACAATAAATCTGAGACAGGTAGATACAAGAAGAACTATCACTATTTCCTCCTGATTATAGGAAGATTAAGTTGACCAAGGTTACAGGGTCAAAAAATACGCTCAGTACCAGGAATTTTTGGGAAAGATGACATGAAGAATCTGAGAAATGAGCCCCCCCTCCTGCTGCCTGATTTCTTGCCCACGGGCTTGGATTTCTTGCCCACTAGCCTGTGGTGGGCAGAGGTGGTCTGGGCTGTCCCGGAGGTCAGCCAGGGAAGGGGAGCATTTGGGTTCCGTTGGCTCACAGAGCTGCCTTGTGTAGGGTGGGTTTCCCCGCTCGAGGGCATTTGAAGCTGTTGAGGATAGCTGAAGGTTTGGGAACAATCCTGTGGTGGCCAGAGGAAAGGTGGGGGGACCTATGAGGGCTTTTCCCTTTATGGGTGTCTCTGGTTTTGCATCAGGACTCTTAATGACAAGTATCATCCACCGAAATGCTTCTCAGTTCCTGCCCAAACCTCTTCCCTGCGACATTTTGGAGCTGGCTTTGTAGAAGCGGATGTCAGGCGTGGGGATCAGCCTCCCTCAGGTGAGCGTTTAGTGTTTTATATGAGAGAATAGACCTTTGTAACCTGTTTCCATTTTCTGAACACTTACTGTGACAAAATATGTCTGCAGGTGAATTGGACAGACCTTGAGGATTTGCTGCAAATATTTATCCAAGTCCATATGGCTCTTGGCTATAAGGTCTTGCCTATAGACTCACCTGTGAGTTTGGGTCTTTGTGGTAGTGTCTTGTGCTTTTGGGCTGAAGTAATAGTTCAAGCTGAAGCAATAAAAACCCAAAGCAACCCTTTGCTGATAGGCCAGGAAATAAATATTTGTCTAGAAGATAAACTTGGTTCCTTTTTTCCCTGATCATGATGGAGGCTGCATACATAGAGGAAATAGCCCTTGTGAAAGCAAGCCAAAATCACTGGGCTCCAGGCAGATTTGAGTACTCGGTCTGCCTGTCATATGGCAAATTAATTCAATGGCAGAATATGGCACCATTGCCTCAAGCAGGCAAGTGCCATTCTGCAGGAAGCATAGTTCATCCTAATAGCTGGCTCGTGAGCAGAGTATCAGAGTAGCAGCTGAAGTAGCATCTTGCATGCAGGAGATGTGGCAGCAGCTCCAGAAATGAGATTGCATTCTGGTTCCATCACAAGTCCCCATTTTCCCACCCATCCATCTAAAGTTTACTTGGAAGCGGTCATCAGCTGCTCCATCCATTCAGATTCAGTCTGAGCTTGTGAGTCTTCTCTAGGTCTCCTTTGACACTGGTTTTTGTTGTCTGAAAGCTGTTTGTGGCTCTTTAGAGGTAGAAAATGTCCTGTTAGTAGAAGTGTCACCATAGCTTCATTTGGGCAGATGCTGATTAGGAATGGGCTGGTTACCAAGCAGGGTGCCTGTCCTGTAACATTGGGGTGTCACATCACTCGGTACTTGTTTGAACAGGCAGATTATTTTTGCCAGTAGCTTGTCAAGAGCTTGATTTGCTCCATAGCAGAGGGAGGTGGGAGGAGGAAAACCCTCCAGCACTCATCGGATGTGTTCAGGTTCATGTCTAGAGCTGTGTGGGGGGACAGCACTGCTGTCATAGGAGGGGTGGTTGGTTCACTTACGATCCAGCGCCCTGTGGAACTGCAGTTTTGTTTTGCCACATCGCATGGCTGGCTTGCTGTGAGATGCTGAGTGCAAATGGTCCAGGCACTGGGCGCACTAAGGGGCAAAACCTGTTCAGCCTTCACTGCCACCCTTTGAAGATGAACTCTTCCAGTGAAACATTTCACTGTGGAGAAAATGGTGAATTCTGATAAAAATAGGATTCATTAGAGTTTTTCCAGTCAGATCTATTTATTGCCCAGCTCTCTCAAGAATCACAAATTATTAATTACATTCAGCTCTCTGACTTGGCTTCCAAGTCAGATCTGAAGATGGGCAGGAAAGTTACTGTTGGCCGTTCAGAACCTGCCAAAAACCTCATGAGAACCATCTCCAGAGATTCCTGTGTTTGAGCACTGACAGATGGAAACGGTATCTGACACTCCAGTGTTCTTTAATTGAGCACTCAAAGGCATGACAAGGTCCAATGGCTGGAAACTGAAACCAGAAAAATTCAAACTGGAAATAAGGTACAAATTTTTAACAGTGAGAGTAATTAACCTCTGGAACAGTTTACTGGGGTATGTGATGGATTCTCCATGGTTTGATCTCTTCAAATCAAGAATGCGTGTCTTCCTCAGAAACACTCTGTAGCTCAAACAGAAGTTAAGGGGCTCGATACAGATTTTCTTTAAATTGCAATTACGTGACCTGGATGATGCAGAAGGTCAGCCTATCATATCTGAAGAGATAAGAATCTATGAATCTGAACCCAGACATGATCCCTTGATTCCAAGCCCTGCATTTAAACTTAATCCAGACCTAAATTCCCCCTCTTCATTCAGTCTGCTCACAGAAATAGAGGGGATTTTCACAGGCAGGAATTTAGAGAGTTTGATGCAGACTTTTCTTCTCATCCCAGGAGGGTCTGTGGGCATTTGGGCTGAGATGCTGAAGAGCTTGAACCTCTGCTTTGGGCTGTACAGAACAGCTCTTTCTCAGCCCAGATCTCAGGTGGTTTTATGTGGTTATCTAGAGCTGTCCCCGTGGCGGGAGGTGTTGCTGAGCAATTGCACCTTTGGGAGCCAGGTATTCACTCCCCATTTCCTCAGGGTTCCAGGAACACCTTTCTCCCCTGCTTGTCATTATGGGGATTTTGGTCATCTTTAGAGTTAAAATAGTCTTTGTGCCATGCAGCTCTTATGGTCTCCAGCGTTAATGAGTGGCGCCGCAGAAGCTGAATCACGACGTGCGTCATTAAGAATGGTGCACAGGTTGGAAAAAGGAAGGCCAGCAATGTGTCAGGCATCTCCTCCTTGCTGAGGTGACACACGCTATTTCCCCAGTTTCACTTTTTAATGACACGTTATAACGACCGGTGTCTCCGCCACAGGGATTGGATGCCGTTGCCAAGAAAAACTGGCAAGACAGAAGGGGGAAGAGGTCCATTAATTGGCTCCAAGTACCAATTTCTCTAGAGGGGCTTTTCTTAACAGAGAGCAACTGTTCGGCACTGCAGGGGCAAAGCCTACCCGCAGAGCAAATGTCTTTTCTGAGTCTGAAGACATCTACAGACCATGGTAATAATGCGGCAGAAATATCAGAGCTTGATTTTAAGGGACACCTGAGAATGCAAAGGAATTGCTCTTTATTAAAAAGCCCAGACCAGAGTGTCTCTTGGTGCATATCAAATACAGATTCTTTCACAAGGATCCTTTGCTGGAGTGGGGAGGAGGGGGGGGAATTTAACCCTTATGGGCTTTCCCTTGAAAGCCTTGTTTTACAAAGAAGTCATTGCCTTGGGATCATCTCCTCACCCATGAGCAACTTATCTGCTATGTCTCTAGCAAGTGACTGGCACGCTTTTGCACCTTGGGATCATCTCCTCACCCATGAGCAAGTTATCTGCTATGTCTCTAGCAAGCGGCTGGCACGCTTTTGCGGAAGAGCTCTTTGTGTCTTTCCTGTTTCACCACGTTAAAGCAGATCATCCTGTGTATTCTGGGTTGGAGGGAGAACGTACAGGAAGATCTTTGCATGACGTCTCTAGGGTCAGCCATACAAACCTGAGCAGCCTAATGACTGTCTGGTCGTGTGTCATGTGCTGATTGCAGTGCTCAGAAGTACCCTTACCGTCGGAGGTGTGCCTGGCAGAAGAATATCACAGCATTGGGGTTTGCTTCACTAGGACCATGGGTCCTCGGTGCCTTTTTTTTTTTTTTTTTTTTTTGGTGGTACCTTGTTGGACAAGCCTTTAGGGCTTGGCTAAGCCAATGTCTTTTGTGCCATGGGCAAGGCAGAAGAGACACCAGAGAAGTAATAGTGGGTCAGTCTGCCCCAGAAAGTTTCTCCTGACCTCACTAGCTGGGAACTGGCTCAGACTCCGCGTGTGTTGCTGGGAGACACTTACCGAATGCAGACATGCACTTGTGTTTTGTGTTGGACCTTTGGATGTTCTGGGTCTCTCCAGGGCTGTCTGCTGACTTCTGGCATTTGTAACTGCCTTTATTCTCAAAGAGGTCTTTGCTGTTTCCCTGCTCAGCCTTCACATACACCCTGCCACCCAACATACGCAATCTCGAGATCTCATTGTAGTCAGGTGCTTTGGTACTAGGGTAAGTGAAGCCTGGAAGATGTGGTGGTCAGGGAGGCTTTGGAGCATTCACATGCTGCCTGCTGTGAAGTGTTTGCTGCCTGTAGTGATTGTTTTGGGACTGGTTCTACATGTTGTTTTTCTGAAGCCTTGGACTAAACCCATGGAACTCCTTCTTGGTCCTTTGTTTGCCTGGAGATGGGTTGGATGGACAAACACGGCACAGCACAGTGCTGGTGCAATGACACGTGTGTTATTATCCGTAACTCGTGCACACACGGGTCAGAGGTTAGCTGGAAGGAGCTGAAGACAGTGATGGTCTTTTTTAACTTTAGAAGATGCCTAGCAGTCTTTGGTTGAGCAAAACCCTGCCCTGGTGTCCTGCTGCTGACAATACAGAGGCACCCAGTGTGTGCCACAGCCACCACGAGTGGTCTGTCTGGACGAGCATCCTGGGTTGGCTCATTCCTCCTTCGGTTCTGCCTCTGCTCCTGGTCCTGTTCCTGCCAGCCTGCTGCCTTCTCCGTGTCACTACAGCCCAGGATCACGGCCAGATGATGGTCTTCAGCCCCATTTGGGGCAATTTGCCAGTCCTTTGGTGTTTTTAGATCATGTCTGCGTCCCAGACGGGGATGACTCCAGCATGTTTGGGCATTGCTGGGGGTACCTGATCCAGCAACAGCAGAGTTGCGCGTGCCAGCAGGAGGTTTCGCTTGTGTTGCCTGTTGCAGCGTTTGCTGCTTATTGATCTGAGTCTTTGACCTTCTATTCACAGAAGACAGAACCTTCATTTCCTCTCTTGTCCCCCGTATCTTTATATTCCTTCAATCCGGGCATGACATCCCTTCTCAATTTAGTGGAATTCCTTGCTGCTGACTTACATTCATTGCCATTACTGTTTCTTGTCTTCCATGGGGAAGAATTTCCCGTTTATTACTTTATGATTTGGCTTTCACTTGCCCCCCAAGCCAGCGTAGCTCCTCGCCAGCACAGCCGCCTCTCTTTTCCGTGGGATTGTGGTTCCTCTGCGTAGGCAGTAAAATGGGCTTGAACAGTTCCCAATTATCATTCACAGATTCATGTTCAAATTCTTTCTCCCAATTGTTTTGCTTTGTAATTATTTTCAGCTTTGTTAAGCTGGCATTTTAAATCATCAAGTAGATACATTACTCGTTTGGACTTTATTCTGTTTGCACATAACAAATGTAATCAAATCAGTCCCTTGTACCTAAGTTGCTACTATATTTTTACATTCTGTCATCAGTTCCCCTTGATCTGTAAAAATGAGGCCTAATATAGAATTTCTTCTATGTTAGATGTGATTGTTTTTGTGTCTGGATATTTTCAAGTATAATTTTAGGAATTCTGAGCACATTTTTAGTATTTGCAGCACAAGGCTCCAGCATATGGCTTTCAAAATAAAATCCCCGTAGAAATGCAGCTCTCTTTCCTGAGTGATATAATTATGTTTACAATAGATCAGTGCTACATGAAAATGATAGTGTTGTTAGTAATATAGTACAGAATTCTGAAGAGTTCAATAAATATTCCTGTTTCTTACAGGGAAAAGGGAGACTGTCCTTTAACAATAAAACACATTTTATATTGAAAAAGTATTGTATAGCAGCTCTTAATCAGAGATAATAAATACCAGCAAGTTACAGCTATGTGGAAAAAATTTAGTTTTGTGCCGTTATTTTTTAAGGGATAAACAAAGTGGATTTTTCTGCCTGACATTAATCCTAGACAAAATAATGGAATTGCTGATAGGGTATGTAATTAGTAAAGAATTAAAGGGATTAATGTAAGTAGTGTCAATCAACATGGGCTTATAGAGTATGGTTCTTGTCTAATTAGATTTTTTTTTTTTTTCAGGAAGATTACAAGTTGTGTTGATAAATGTAATAGTACTGATGTGATAAACTTCTGGAAAGGCCTGAGGATCCTGGTCTGATCCCATGGCTGACCCTGCTTTGAGGAGCAGGTTGGACTAGGTGACCTCCTGAGGCCCCTTCCAGCCTGAATCACCCTGTGGTCCCGTGAAAGTATTGCCTTGGCTGTGAATAACTTCCAACACAAGACTGGAATGATAGAAGAACAATTAGGCACTTCTGAAATGGATAAGAAAGTAGCTGTAGTCTCCAGTGTTAAATGGGAACTGATCAGTGAGGAGACGTCCTTCTCATGGGGTCCTGGAGTTACCGTGGATCTATCTTTGAGATGATGGCAACATCTGAAGAAGAGATAACTGAAATGGAAGACAGCTCACCGGTGCAGAATGATTTAGATCCCATCAGTAGCCTGGATGAAAACAAGCAACGTGTTTTAATAGGACCCGTGTAGAGCTGGGCTGTGTCCTGGGAAGTGATGAGACTGAGGAAGATGTGGGAAGCTCTGGGGACCACCAGCCAAGTGGCAAAGAAGGGAAACGTCATGTTTGGGGGTATAAGAAAAGGATTATTTGAGACACAAAGGAAGGTGCTGCTCCTGCAGTTTCCAGTTGTGACTTCGGTAGTTTGATAAATTGGAGAAAATTGAAAACAAGATTTTAAGAATTGTTAAGTGATTGGAAAGCATGTCTACCCACCAGAGACTGAAGGAGACAGTTTGCATCGCATAATGAAGAGGAAGGTGTTGGGGAGACTTGAACACTCTGGTGGAGAGAAACAGAAATGCAATAAAACGGCTGACTTCAGTCCAGCAAACAAACCTGTAATAAACCAGTAGAGAAGGTAGGGGAACTCAGACTAGACATGAAGCCCACTTTCAGGAGTGAGAGCAATTAACCGCACACAACAGCGCACCAAGAAACATGAAACTCTGTTTCATTGGAAATTTTTACATGTTTTTCTTTTCCTAAAATATCTTCTCAGGTTTTAGAAGGAATCAGTTCTGGGAAGTCGTATGGCTTGGGTTATTCAGGGGGTTAGAAGTGAAGGTCACAGTGGTCTCGTCTGCTTTTGTCATCGATTAATCCGACAGCCCTTGACACTGTGCGGGTCACCGGCTCAGCTGGCTGCGTGTCGCAGTGTGACACAGAAATAGGCTGGTCTAGAAGTGAATGAGGAGTTTTATTTGTTTCTTACCAGCTAAGATGAGGATTTCTGGAAGAACCAATGAACTGGAGACTGAATTTTCTGAAAACCTTGTTATTTATTAGAGCGTTCCAGATACAGATTAATTCACTTAGCTTCGTATTGATTCCCTCACCCGCTCGGAGATGAGAAGGGCATCCACGCTGCTCGACAGGCTCCTCTCATCGTGTGTCTCCTGGGAGCCCCTTTAGAGGACACCTCCGCACCGCTTGTGCAGCCACTTAACTCAGGTTAGAAACATACAGAGGTAAATCAACAGAAATCCCACCAGCGTGGACATTTTAAAATCAAGTTACATGTCTTAAATCACTTCAGGCTTTATCCTTTCGTAACCTCGCCCATCGCTGCCGCGCGCGGGGAGCAGCCGGGGCTCCCACAGCACACCCACCCCAGCAGGTGACGTCAGTCTGTGCAGCCCAGATTTGTCCCCTGTCAGCCCATGCTGTCACCAGGAGGTACTGCTGCTTCCCACTGACTGAGGAGACACCTGAGACTAGCTGCAATGTTCAGAAGGTAAAGTCGGGAGAGACGAACCTCTCCTGAGACCCGTACCCGCAGGCTGCCGAGCCAGCATGTCCCCACTGGGAAGCTGGTGTCCTGATGGACCAGCGCTCCTTTTCCCTTTCCACCCCATGTGGCTGTTAATTCATGTTGGGATTTGGTTCTGAAAGTCCCAAAATGTTTTTAGACTCCTGAGTATTTTCAAGAATTCACCTAGAGCCTT